>NC_088245.1:110477630-110725130 GCF_036013445.1 Caloenas nicobarica
TTATCATATATACTCTACGTTTCACTGGCAGTTATTGATCTTCACAGTACTATTCTGTGGAGAGTTGTACTTCTCCAGTTCACCATAGCCTGAAAGAATATAATCCATAATGGAATTAGGAATAGATATAAGAATTGTTTTATCTAATTCCATAGTTACTATATTAAAGCAGCTTTACTTGATGCCAGTTATCCTCAATATATTAGGGGTTTTTAAAGGTCTCCTTTTTCCCAAAATTGCTACAGTACTTTACAGGTTGCTACTTATCCTTTTAAAAATGTTTAGGATTTTGTGTGTGTTCCTGGAATCAGTTAAATGTTATTTTTCTTCTTGGAATAGTAGGTTGAAAGGGCAGATTAGAGCACTGAATGGTGACTCATGAAAGATACAATTCTCCCTTTTCTGATGCTTTGTGTGTTATAAGAGACTATTATATTAACCCTTTTTTCCTCTGAACCTTTCTGTGTGATATTTTCTCTCACATACATGTTTCTTTGTGCTATTTGTTTAAATTATTTTCTTTGCCTGGGCAGAGTCTACTCTTAATCTGTGTGTGTATATATATATATATAAAAACTGGCACATTAGTTTGTAGTCAATGTAGAATAAGTAATACAGTATTATAAATACTTTCGCTGACTTAATTCCTTAAAATAGTGCGTGTACAAATTTTAGTCAATATTTTTCAGGATCAGGTTTAAGACTGTGTAAACAGAGAAAGATGTAAAGAAGTTACAAAATGACTTTTTGCTAGAAAATAATTTACATTTTAACTGCTGCTACTTTGATTTAGTCCTTGTTTATTCTTTTCTTAAAGATTTTGTAGACTGAACAAATACATTTCAACCCTGGCAAGTAACAGTGGCATAGAGGAATCCTCTAATCTCTTTTGAAATGTGGTTTGTTAATCATCAAAAGCATTTTGCAACAAGATGTTTAACAGTCTAATACATTTCACCTCACTGAGTCTGAAGGGGAAACTGGACCGTGTGGTACTGGCAGTATTTTTATGTAATTGGTATTACCTGTGTGAGTCTTTGCTCACAAACATTAATTTTATTTATACTGGAGATTTGGAATATGTTTCCCTTTGGCACATTGACAGGGACTAAAGGATAAAGTGGAGATTTGTATTTGGCTGGAACAGTTAATGGGAATTACGGAAGTTTTCCATAAAGGTCAGCAAGGAAGTCGTCAAAGCTGTGAGAGCTAGGGAGAGTGTTAAAAAATTGGAATATCTAGTTATAACCTTCAATATGAAATAGATCTTCACCTTTTATGGGAGGAAAAGGTGATTATAAGGTCATAGGAGCAAAATTCAGTCTTTTCCGGTCAGTTTATTGTAACAGAATCTGATCAGAGAGCAATAAACAGGTTTCTTTGGCTTACTCTTTTAAGCCTCATCTCCATTTGGAAGAAAAAAAATTAAATTTGTTTTAAAATCTTAAGTCTGACCAGAACAAAACACTAAATGTCTTTTGTCCGGGATCTCCTGTTTGAAAGCCATAGAGCCCCTTTGCCATGTGGGCCAGGATTGATGTGCTGCACAGTGTGCACACCCCTTTCCTGCTCTTGGACTCTTTCCTGCTTGGGTCTTAGGAGCGTTTGTAGAAAAGGAGCTGGTGGAGGCTGAAGAGACACTTTATTTTTTTTTTTTTTTTTTTTAGAGGCTGCTTGTGCTTGGTTAGGGACGGAGTCTTTGGGTTGCTTGAATAGCTCTAGGATCAGGAACCTGATCTGGGCCATGGTTTCTCTTGAGAGCATTTTGGCTCTTTGCCTGTCATGTGCTATGGAGAGTGCCTGTGATATGAGCAAGACAAAGCTTAGCTGCTAAAATGATTCATCTGACTTTCAACCTACTCAAAAATTCCCCAGGGAAAGATGACCTTGGGCCTATGTGTCTAAAAAATAATACAGACGGTGGGTAATTGCTCGAGCACCTCTGCATTAAACTTATCGATCCTTTTTATTACTGTGCTTTCTCTTGGCAAATGCTTTAAAATACTCAAAGTTATTTCATTATTAATAGAACTGAGTGGTAGGCAGTTGAACATTAGTTTTAGATCAAGGAAACTTATTTTAAAAATTCATGCTCTTATTTTAATTTGGGTTGTTCTATATAATACATGGTACTGGTTTACAGCTTTTACAAGTGAATGTCTGATAACCCATTGCTCTTGAGAGAGAAACGTATGTCTTCGCTTGAGTCTTTTCTGTGACAGGAAGGCTGTGGCTTTAAGACTTAAAATTAATGATGGCAGTTTGACTAAGACTTCAATAGATCTGCAGCGTCGTGTGCATCTGTTAATTGCTTCTGTTTATCTGTTCCAGTTCAGTAGTAAGTTAAGCTGCTTTCCAGCACAGTTTCATTTGGAGGACCATTTACTTGAAACAGGCTTACTGCAGTTTGAAAATTGTATATTATTATTATGTTGTTATTACATTAGTATACAGCTAATGTAATAATAAATGTAATGATTTTGTCCATGTTGAGCTGTCCAGCTGTGGTAATGACAGCTGTCTGACATTTTGTCCTTAACCTGCATTTACATGAAAATGTGAACTTTATTTTGGCACCAGTGGTAATCATCTATATGGCCATAGTAATTTAGACACATAAGACATAAACAAGTTGACTCTTTCCGAGATTTTTGAAATAAGTATCTCTTTTTCTGTACACAAATCGTAGTTATTCTTATTTAATTTTGAACTTAAGTTGAAGCCTAGACCTGTGATTGTGAATAGGATTTGGACTGGTAATTTAGACAACACAGTATAGGCTAATAGATTCTAATTAATGAATGGTATCCTGAAATTTTAATTTGGAATAGAAAGTACTGAAGTGGGTCTGGCAGTCAAAGAATGCTTGAGTCTGTTGTCAGTTCAGTTGCATAAATCAGAAATGGTTTATTAAGCTCAACTGTTTCTGTACTTACTTCAGCTCTGGTAATTTATCCATATGCTGTGTCACATGAGTGTTAGAAAGTTTAACTGGAAAGCTAACTAGCATGTGAGCTTCCTAGTTTGGATTGCACTTAGCAGTGAAATAGCATAGAGTGGAAATCAGTGGTTGTACAGTGTTAACTAAATTCTCATCTATGAGCATAAATAATTTAGCTAGAGAAGACTTGAGCACCTGTATCAGTGTGCTTTCCCTTGGACTGCAAAGGTACAACTAGTAATGGGAACTGGACTGAAGAACAGAAACAAGTTAGGTGGGAAGGCTTACTTGCAGACTAATTCCTTTGGCTTTAGCTGATTTTTCTGGCAGTAGTTATTTAACAAAACTTAATTGTTCAGACTTCATAAAAGTGATATGTTTATTGTAGTGCAGTAAGATCTAAAAATATTTTCTTGTCCTTAGTTCTCCAAGTTTTATTTTTTGAAACTTCAGTTTCTCCAGTCTCTTAATATGCTAATCATATGTGCCAAGTGAAACCATGTCCTTTAAAAAGGCCAATTTAATGAAGTTATTGTAAGTGTTGGTGGAAGTAGCCTCAGACAGCAGTGAAGAAACTTGAGCTGAAGCTTAGGTCTGAGCTCTGTAAAAACAGGCCGAAAACCTAAGGTTAGTTTAGGCTAGATCCTTAAATTGGGCCATCTGCTGGCTACCTGTGTTGCAACAGCTGTACAGGCGGTGAGTGCTTTCCTGTAGCACAACATGGTAGGTCAGAAAAGGGAATCCAATTTCAATATATGGCTTTCTTGGAGGCAGCCTGTGGTACAGAGTGAGGGTCAGCAAGAGTCAGCATCTCCAGTTATGTTGTGTGTGTTCTTTTTCCCCTTTGCTTCATCATCTTCATTGGGTTTTTCAAGGCCCTGTCTATTACCAAACAAACAAACCCTGTATGCTTTTTGTGGGAATGATATTTTTAGTGGTTGGTGAGATAAATACCTAGAGAGTATGCTGAAAATGTCTTTATTTCTATTGGGGAATAGGAATGCTTTGGGGGTTATAGTTGTTTTGGTTTTATATTGGTGTGTGGTGTGGTTTTCTGTTGGTTGTGTTTTTCTTTTGGTTTTGGTTGTGGGTTTTGTTGTTTGTTTTTGGTTTGGGGTTTTTTTGTGTTTTTCTGTGTGTGTGTTGTGGTGCTGTTTGGTTTTGTAGCCACATTTATTTGGGCTCTGCAAGCATAGCTTGTTTGCCATTTAATATATAGCACATGCTCCTGAAGTAGTGTAGAATCAGTGGAATTAATTGATCCGTCTTTAGTTCTGTTTTCCTAGCTTTGGCAGCAAGTTATTAAGTTTTAGCCTTTGCTCAGTCTGCTCTGATGCCTTGATCTTTTTATGTGTTCTTTTGAAGCTTTCTCCCATCCCTCTGCTTCATTTTTTGTTTGTTTGTTTTGTTTGCCTGTTGGAGCTAAAAAGTATTTTGGAAGTTCCAGAGAAGAGAGCAGATATGGTTGATCACTCCTGCCTTTCTGTCTGTCTTCCTTTATTTTGCCCTAGATAAAATCAATAATAGTTTCAGAGGGATAGGAGGTGTAAGGCTTCTGATCTTGTTTTTATGGATTCTGAATGGAGTCCCTCCTCTCAGACATACAACAGGTGAGACTTTGCTGCTTTTGGGTCTTAAAGTAGTGTGGTATCTAATGTCTCAGCTCTGTGTTAGATATGTAGTTAATGGAGAGAGCTAGACCTCTGAGTGCAGTGAAAAGACTAAAAGGAGCACTTTTTTGTCCCATCTTTTCTGACGGTTAAGTGTAAATACTCAATAACTACTGATGCTTTTATGATGTGACTCTGACAGTACAGTACCTGCTGGGGATGGGACAGCCATATTAGGCTTTCAATGCAGGTGACTTTGATTGTCATTGATGAAGGGCTACTACTGTCATCTGTTCTCAAATGGGTATTTCATGAACGTGGGAATCTGACAGCTAAACTGAGAGCGTTTGATAATGTTCTGGAGGAATGAGAGTTCACGGTCTCGTGTGGAGTTTTTTCCTCTCATCTGCAGGAAAATCAATGTTTGTGTACAGCCTTCTGTATGCAGCTAATCCTTTTGTACTCTGAATCTTGGACAGCATAGTGTTGCTCTGGCAATTTGTAGAATTGGCCAGAATTGAATCAAGGTCTGCTGCATGTGTGTGAATAGCCTCTACGTTGTGATGCTTGGTCCAGCTTTGCAATGATTGTCTAGTTGCATGATTGCAATGGAAGGAGCTAAAAAGATACTGGTTCAGAGGGAGCACTGTGGTGAGTGCTTGTTCCTTCCAGTTGAAAGATACTTTTTTTTTTTTCTCTTACATGCTACAGGGATATGATCCTAGAGCCTGAGTGGGCCTTGTTGTCAATGTTACCTTTGTTTTCCATTTCTTAGCACTATAGGTTAAAAGGTGAAAGAGAAAAACAGGAAAGAGATGAGTAAAAGTTCAGAGAAAAGTTGAATCCCAGAGAGGGGAAAATAGGTTACTAGAGAAAACTGTCTGAAAGTAGAACTCTGCTTCCTGAATTTCCTTTAGATTGAAGGTCCTCCAGTGGTAATATTGATGTATAACCTTGAAACATTCTACTTTTTAATCTTTTCCCATCTGATGGTGTTACATTTAGAAGACCTAATGCATTCAAGCCTGCTTCTGTTACCTGTGTTACCTCGAAGCTTCTGGATCATGTTTTATTTATGTTTTCTTATCCTTTTTTTTTCCTCTGATACCTGTCCAATTGAATAAATGGCATGATTTATTTTTAGTGGAAATGTCAAACACCTTATCACATCTAAGAAAATAGAATTGATACTAAATGCCAACTTCAGGGTGAACTTTTTATGAAAACTTCATCTCTTACTGTGTTATTTAAGTACATTTATGTGTATTCGCAACTTAAACTTGAGCAAGGACAGACAAAACAGTTCTTCAGGTGTGCAATACTTCGCTCCATAAGCAAATTCACCGTCACTGGGAGACACACTCTCTCTCGTGGATGGTGACTATTCCAAATGCAGCAATGTGTGTGTGTGTACCATTCAACCTGTATGGTTACAAACTCTGGCTTGTTTCAATCATCTGTAAGGTTGTTATGTGGAAGGTTGTCCATAGAATATTCTTCACTGACCTTAGTTTGGTGTAAAGTCTGGGAGATCACTGCTTAGATCCTTGTTTGACTAATGTATCTTCTTTTCACTATGTTGAAGGCTGTATCTGTTGTCAGTTTGTTATATTGCACTTAAAAAAAAAACTCTCAAGATTGGCATCACAATCTCTCTTTGGTACTAGTTTTGAACTGAAAATTTGAAGGTGGCAGAGAGGAGGCCATGAGTATGCTTTTCTATATGACTTTTGTATAGAGTGACTGACTAGCCCAGACAGGTAAGATTGTTCAGAAAATTGCAGACGGTAGAGCATTTATTACAGAATCACAGAATGGTTGGGGTTGGAAGGGACCTCTGGAGATCATCTAGTCCAACCCACCTGCTAAAGCAGGTTCACCCATAGTAGATCACACAGGAATGTGTCCAGGCAGGTTTTGAATGTCTCCAGAGAAGGAGACTCCACAACCTCTCTGGGCAGCCTGTTCCAGGGCTCTGGCACCCTCAAAGTAAAGAAGTTTTTCCTCATATTCGGATTGAACCTCCTATGCTTCAGTCTGTGTGCATTGCCCCTCATCCTTTCGCTGGGCACCACTGAAAAGAGTCTGGTCCCATCTTCTTGACACCCACCCTTGAGATATTTATAAACATTGATGAGATCCCCTCTCAGCTTTCTCTTCTCCAGGCTGAACAAACCCAGCTCTCTCAGTCTCTCTTAATAAGAAAGGTGCTCTAGGCCCCTCATCGTCTTTGTAGCCTGCTGCTGGACTCCCTCCAGTAATTCCTTGTCCTTCTTAAACTGGAGAGGCCAGAACTGGACTCAGTACTCCAGATGCAGCCTCACCAGGGCAGAGTAGAGTGGGGAGGATAACCTCTCTCGACCTCTTTTTTTTTTTTTAAACATTTTTAAAGATCTGCTGTGGTGGCACTTGACATTTCTTTCAGTTTTTACGCTAGGTATGCATGCTGTAGTAATGGTTTGAAATAATTTGAAGATTACTTCCTTCACAAATATCTTGCTTCTTATTGCAATTTTTCTGTCAAAGTAACTTCTATTGTATAACTTAATTTACGCAATCCGTGTTGCATTTTTACTAACTCTGCTTGGCGTCAGAGTTTTCACTTTTTGCTTGTTTCTGTCCCTGTGCAAAATTGTACTGTTTCTTTTTGCAGGTGATTGGTGATCACTTTTTTCCTCACGAGAGGTCATGGGAAGATTAGGGCTCTAAAGAATGTTAGGTGGTCTTCAGTCTAATCTCCAGTTCCGAGACTGAATCTCAGCTAGCTTTGGGCAGATGTCTGACTTAACTAGTGGAAGAGGTGGCAAAAAATCAGAGCAGGTTGCTGTCTTTGACAGTGTTTACCATCAGGAAGTTTCTGTCATATCATGACTTGAATCTTCTGCAGTTTGAGTCTGCTACTTGTTTGGTCCTTGGTGGACTATAGGTTACTGCTGCTTCCTCTGTAGAAAACTGTAAGGCTCTGAAGAGTGTTGCTGTATTCTTTATCTCTTCTTGGGTAAATCCAGTCTGATTCATCAATTTCTTTGTCACAGACTGTTTTACTGTTGTGGTTGTCTGTGTTTCTGCTTGGTCCATCTACTCTTCTAGAAGATGCTCAGAAATTGATGTAATTTACCACTGTTGAGTGGGTTATTTTACATGTGCTTTTTCTTCATCCTCTTTTGTCAAATTCTGGGTTAAGTTGTAAGCACCATAGGTATGATCTGGGAGTTTCTTAATCAGCTTGAAAGAATAATTTCATTAAGAAGAGTAAAAATTTGAAGATAATCTAGCCTCTTGAGCCTGAATTAAAATCTAGTCCCTTAGAAAGCAGAATTACTTTACAGGGTTATTTTCTACCTTGAAGAGCAGTACAGGGCTGCTTTGTTCCCTGCAGCAGAGTAGACCTATGGCAAGGAGGTAGGTAGTATGCTGTATGGCTTGTTCTGTATATTGCCTCAGTGTGATACTCCTCATTGAAGGAAACCTGTTTCAGTGCCTGACTTAAGAATTTGGTCTGCATATTTTTTTTCCACTTAAAGCAACAGAACTGAATTATTGTTCAACCAAAATCAAGTATTGCTGTATTACAAACATGGGGAAATAAATATTGATGGAGTGTTTAAGATTGTGAATCCCATATATCATGTGATGTCTTACTTTGCTTTCTCCTTGGCTTTGTGAATAAGAAGTGTTTCGCTTTCAGTGAGTCTTCTAATATTTCCATTTTCAGTTTTTTAAATGCATGCTTTTAGAGAGGTCTGTTTGCTTTGTGTGTTTCTGGGTATGTATTAATAAATGTATATGTACGAAATAAAATGGATGCTGTCCACTAGAATGTCACTTTTTGGCTGTTCTGCCTGCATTAAACATAGATTATCAGGTTGGGCAGAATGAGTTTTAACGAAGTATAATTAATTCTAGAGATTACTTGCATATTCAATGAAAGGGTCAAATAACTAAACTTGCTCTCAGTCAGTTTCAGGAAGAAACAATCATTGTCTTTGTTCTTGAGAGTTTCTCCAGCTCAGAGGGTGTTGGGTGCACTAGTTGGAGAGTCTTTCCTCCTGTCCAGCCAGTCTTCCAAAAGACCTACTATATACAATGAGTTGTGAACAAGCAAGTGTCTGTCCTCTATTGTAGGTGAATTGGTATCTAACTTCATTGAAGGACTGAGCTCTGAAATCATTACTGTACTTCACAGAAAACAACCATGTAATGTCTTGTTTCCTTTGTCTAATTTTGACAGGATGTCTGTTTTTGTAATTGAAGATGTGAAAATGCAATTAAGTAAAATAGGTCCAAATGTTTGCTGGAAGAAAAATAATAGAATTGCTGACACTAATAGAAAGTAATGATCTGCCGATTGATGAAACCTAAATGAGCAAGAAAAAAGGGAAACCTAATCCTTCCTGCATATCCCCCCAAGCTTGTGTTACCGTTTGGAAACTAATCCATCAATGCATGTTACCTATGCAAAGAAGGTGAAAACTGCTGTTCAGCTGATTATAATGGGACTGTCTTTAAAAGTATCACCTTGATTGTGCTTGGTTGCATTATACTTGAGTCTTTCAAATTGCAAATCACAGTGATTGTGTGCCTAGTAGTGCTTTTAACACTTTCTGGTTTGCTTGTACATCATTTATAGCTCTTGTATTATGCCTTCACTCACAAATTTTGCAGGTGATTGTACTGGTTATCATCACAAAAGACATTTGCTGTATTTCTAAATTAAAGCAGGATAGTGACCATTACAAGTAAAACACGGATATATTTTTTTTTCCTTTTAATTTACCTGGACTCTTTAGAAATTAGTTATGGTGTGGAGTTCCCCACCTGTGAAACACTGCAAAATACAGAAAAGTATGTCAAGTCAGGTCTGATCTCCCATCTGAATTACTTGGGGAAGAGACTTCTTATCCTTTCAAGTATTTGTAGTTGAAGTTTATAGGTTATTTCCAGTAACTAGCTTAAGAATACTGTTAGTTATGTTACTCTTCTGGTTTGTGTAGGGTAGCACCAGAGAATTATTACTGTTCCAACTGTGTCCTCAGCAAAATATTGTTATTTGGCTGGATCCCTTTCATTTGCTTTCTGATTTCCTGCCCCACCCCGCCCCCCAGAAAAAAAAAAAAAATTGTGCTGGATATAAACCTGTTTTAAAAGTGAAAGACCAAGATAATCCCAGCTGCAGCTGTTCCAAATGGGAATGTGTTAACAAGCACTGCACTTCCCTTCCAGGTGGCAAGTGAGCATCTTGTGGGCTGGTCATAGGAGGGATGATGACCTTTGCTGCTCTTTCCTGGTGCTGCTGAAATGTTTAAGTACTTAGTAGGTTTGAAGAGCTTGTGATGTGAAACATCAGCCAGCTGTTGCCGTTCTGGTTTGCCCCTTTGTTTTCACTCCCTAGCCTTGGTTATGTGTGTGGCACGCACTTTTTGAAAGCTCACTTTGGTAGAAGAGTCATACTGATAAAAGCTAGTATTTTGGCACCTTATTTCCAGCTAATATCAGGTCTTCGGTATTTGATTTTTATTTATAGGGCAAGAGATTTTTATTTACAGGAGAGAGGATGAGGTGATGTGAAAAGAGGAAGAATGTCAGATAAAGGGGGTTAAGCTCTAGGTAGGTAAAAGTATACTACCTGTCTTCAGAGTGAGATGGAAGTGAAGGTGGCAAGTAAAAGAAATTATTTGCACAAGTTTGGGGTTTTTTTAATCTTCTAGCAATATGAAGTCTAAAATTTGGTCTGCTGCAATTAACATGGTGGTTTTTTTTCCCTTTGAACAGGTCGTGACAATGCATGTGAGAAGACTTCATACATGTTTCTGCGAAAAGAACTTCCTGTGCGACTAGCTAACACCATGAGAGAAGTCAATTTGTTGCCTGATAACTTACTTAACAGGCCTTCAGTTGGACTAGTACAGAGTTGGTAAGTTAAAAAAAAAAGTGGATTGAAAAATTAATGTAAAACTAACACTGTGTTGCTTTACTTGCAGCTCAGCCTGAATTGTCTTGAACTGAGGTCTGATTTCTGCCTTGAATTGTTTATAATGAGTGTTTCTTGTCAGACAGTTTCATTTTCTTCTGTCTAATGTTAAGTAAATATTCTGTTATGGATCTTAGAGATAAGAATTCTTAAGTTAGTCTTGTAAGTTAGTAGAAGCATACTGTTGTCTCCCAGATAGTTAGAATCAGTCAATAACTTCCAAGAGTGAGCTTTTAAAATATTCCTTACTGTATGTGATTCAAAGTCCTGACATCTTTTCCACAGTAATTAATTTCTAGCCTACTTACATGTTCGGTAAGGTTTGGAGACGACTGCCTTGTATGTATTAAAGTCTAAAAAATTGTTTTTCATGGAGTATTTATTGCCTCTCTACCTGCAAATACTTAATCCAAAGAATTTATGTAAAAATATCTTTGCAGCGTCCAACAAACTTCTTGTGAATAATAGCTGATCTAACTGTAACAGCAACTAATGTTGTAGGCTTCTGTTAAGTTCAGTCATAGCCCTTGAGCCAAGAGTCTGTACATTGACTGCTGCACTTGGTCTCATATTTATCCAGCTTCAGACTTAGAAAATATAAATTAGGATATGTGATATTGTCCATGATAGGTAACACTAGCTGTCTTGATGACCACTTCAAACATAGTGATTAAGTGCTTGAAATAAGTGTAAATGCTGTGGAGCCACACAATGACAATTACTTGGTGGTTAAGTGGCAGCTTGCAAGCTTTGAAGGCTTCTATCCATCTGTCTGATATTGCCAGAAGCTCTTAAGCCAAATAGGAAAGAGGGGATAATATGGAGGCCATTTAGGCTTTTCTAATCTAGATGACTTGTGAAGCTGTCTTTAGTGAAATGTAGACAGATAGATGAATGAAGAAAATGGAATAATTCTTTTTTAGTGACTCTACAGCATAACTCTTCTTGTCCAAATATACGTTCTGTGGCATATGCTTCTGCCCTGCTAATAGAGAATCAAGCAACAATTGGATCACTTCTGGCAAAGGAGCTGAATGGGGGCTTAGAATAGATGCCCCCTTCAGAATTGTTACTTAGAGGTTTAAGAACTCATGGGATAAATTTATGACTACAATGCATACTACCAGTTTAAAGAAAAACAATCAGTCTTGAGCGTATTAGAATATATAATGCCTGTAAAATACTTGTCCAAATTGTATGTTTTGTATGATAATGTGATTTGCACTATCACAGCTGTAGACTGATAGCTCTCTGTTAAATGGACCACAATATGAGACTTTAATGTGATGAAGAAGTTTAAGTGGATATCCAGCCCAGAGACAGTAGTTCGAAATGAAAATATTTGTCATAGTGTTCTTCTCATGTTGATCCTCAGTTAACTAACAGTTTTTTTGGGAAGGAATATCTTCACTGAGATTATGTAGGAGTATTTTTGTGATCTTATGTCAAAAGTAGTAAAAGTAACAGTGGTGTGTTGTTTTCCTGATTATAGATGTGAACTTTAAAGAGTTTATTTCTTATTTTCTGTTTTGAGTTTTTTTCATTGCTTTTTTAAACTTTCGCCAGTAGATTATAAAACCTAGTGATATACTCATGATGAACCTTGGACAAAATTTACTGTATCAGTTAGCTTCCAAGACAAAAGTTTTATTAACTTCAGCGTGAATGACCTCAAGTGTTATGCAGCTGTGTTATGCAAGTGTTATAGCAGGTTTTGAAACATATTTATAATTTCTTAACCCGAAGTTTAGATATATCGAGAGATTTCTGAATTTTGTGTGTTAGAAAAATAAATATCAGTTTAGCTGTTCAGCTGTATTGTGAACTTGTAAAATGAAGAAACCTCTTCTTGATGCACTTGTTTGATATTTCAGGAAATTTTTTTTTCGGATCAGATTTCGTGATCCCTGCTGCTACTATGCCATAGGTTGGGGAAGCTTGACAATTTATTAATATGCAAACAAAAACTTTTAATGTATATTTACCACAAGTGACCCAAGGCATAATTTAGTGTATTATTCACCTTAAACTGTTTATTTGCTGATTTCCAGTAATTTATGTGATCACCAGCATATTTCATTTATTTATGCTACCACATTGTCCTAGAAGCCTATATTTTTATGTGCTTTTGGTGAGACTCAAAATCAGCTAGAGTTTTAAAATTTGAGTACCCAGTCTATTTGTTAATGTCAGTGTGCAAAAAAATACAAGAAGCTCCTAATCTTTAAAGCAGGTTTTATTAAACTTTTAAATTAGGGTACGGTGACTCTGTAAATAGATTGAACTTTGGTTTGATGGAGTGAGAAAACAAATTAATGCTGCCTACTGTACAGCATGGATCCTTTCCTGTCAGTTCTCTGTCCAGCCAAGCAGTGAGATTCTGGATTGCATGAATTTCCCAGTCCCCTTATAGGTCCCTTGGGAAGCAACCTCATCTTGTCACTTCTGAGAATTTGCTCCCTGGGGCAGGCAAGCCCTGTTCTCCTCTCCATTCTGTAATCCATCTTCACACTCACGCTGCAGGCACTTTGCTTCCTGTACCCCTCGCTTCTTGACTGCATTGCTTGACTGCACTGCGCTGCCTGGCAGATTTTACAACTGATTGCTTGATTGCTCTCAGGAAAGGTGCATTTTGTTTGTTCTCCTTCCTTTCTGGGTTCCTTAGCCTGATGTGTGCCGCAATAAGGGCACACAAGACAGCTGTTCTTCCTTTGTGCTGCTCAGCTACGCTTTTCTGAATAAAGCTGGCATAACCCACAGAGTGAATTGTGAACAAAAAAAAAAAATTTTGCGTTTCAGACTGCAAAGGTAAAACATTAGCTCTGTCCCCGTTCAGGTTTATAACTTAGTTTATGTATATGTTTTGCATGGAGTAGCAAGAGAAGGAATAAAGTGAATGAAAAGAATAACACAGTTAATGTGTTCTGGCTGTGAACTGCGGCAATTCCAAATAACAGACAGAGCAACAACCAGTGTTCTAGGGTTCAGCAACATATTTTCAGTTTTTCAAAATTAATGAGCAACTTCCTTGTTCCAAAGAAGTGGGCCTTTTTTAGGCCAGCTTTGAGAGGGCACTCTCTAGCTGAAGTATACGGTAAGTAGGATATTGAACATGTGGCAGAATTGCATAATAAAGGATATCATCACTAATGTGGTGTGATGAGGGAAAACAGTTACAATAAAACCTTATAATGGATAAGGTCAGAGCTTGTAAAATATCTGAAGTGAGTGGGAGGTCTGCACAATATGCTATTCAGTCATATCTAAAATACAGATTTTAATTAACCCTGACCAAATTTCTTTTCTTTAGTACTTTTCCCTGGAAAAGACTATAAGTTTCCATTTATCTAATTGGAAAGACCCATTGGAGAAATAAGTACAGCTTGGGGATGAGCAATTATTTTTCCTCTTATTTTTTACATTCAGATTATGCTAACAAGATTGTGTTACCATCTTTTCAGTGCTTTGGTGTTAAAGAGGTTCTAAAGGAAAATCTTAGTTAAGCACACATAGGGAAAAAGCAAATGTATCTTGCATGAGCTGAAAAAAGTAATCTGGAGTTGACATATGGGCATTTACAGTGATATCGTGTATGAAAAGTGCCATTCTAGAGTTATTGCATTTGGCAGACTAACAAGAAATCAATCTACCTGGTAGTAATTAATAAAGGAACAGGGCTAAAGGGTGCTTGAAACCAAAGAGCTTGCCCAATGAATTGTGGTATATTGTGATAAAAAATTGAACACCAAATCCTATGTCCTTCAAATCTGTTGTCGTCTTAATTTCTGCTTTTGATGACTCACCAAAGACAGCAAAATATAACTGTGGTTTGTTGGGTTTTTTTAAGTCTATGCTTTTTTTGGTGTGTGGATTTGAGTCCTGTATAGTTGTATTCATTTACTAATAATATAGCAAGTCAACCATTATTCTGGTATTTTTCTTGTTTATTCTGGCTGGCTGGTAATTGGTGTGAAGTGTGTTTAAAACATCACAAGGTCTTTTCAGTGCTTGATAAATCCTGCAGTTACCACCTTCATTTATCCATATCTGCAGCCACAGTTCAACTAAAAAGAAAATTCAAGGAAATAGATAAATTGTGTGAAAGGGGAATGATATTTTTTTACACATCCTGGCTATTACCAGAGTGAGCTGCATTGCTGACTGCTCCCCATCAGAGAGATTGTAATGTTGGTGATGGTTAAAACAATGTTGCAAATTCTTTGTTACAGCTAACCAGAGTTATAAATTTCCTTTTAAACACCTTTGTTGTTGTTGTTACTTAATTTCTTTAATTTTGAGCTGCTTAGGAGGCAGTGGGGGGGAGAAATTTTGTGTGAAAACTGGAAATCACAATAGGATAAAAGAAAAAGATGTACAGTATTTGCAGCTCTGAGTTTTTAATTAGAGACTTGGGATAATATACAGGGTATTACAACATCCCAGGTTTGGTGACATTTGATGGTAGCCATTGGACAGCAGGTTAGATTTGACATAAGGTTACTTTTTTACAGCTTCTTTTAGTCAAGGGTTTAGAAGAAACAGTAAAAGTGATGGAAGAAATTTGAGCAACTTAGATTTGAAGTTAATAAGCTTTTCTCTGAGCTGGCCCTTCTAACTTACTGGATACCGTGCTTGTGCTAATGAACTTCACTTCTGAAGTAATATTAATTTATTTTAGAATCAGACATCTATATATTTTTGATAACTCTAAAAGAAAAGCATTGCCTGTTTCCTCATTTCTCCATCATCACATATTAAAGGGAAATTACTTTAGCACATTTATAAATATCCTTAGAGTATTTTTTGGTGTAATTTTCCTTTGTTTCAGGAACTTTCAGTTCCTCATTGGTGCTGTGACTTCAGAAGCTGTTCTACCTGCTGGCTCTTCTGAAGACTGGTGACCATGTTTGTCAGCTTTTTTCTACTTGATGCCTGGTTTAGTCTTTTTCTGACTGAGAGAGTTTTCTGCACAATTACTTCCTGCATTAGATGAAACACTGGACTTACCCCTACCAGATAATCTAGTAAAAGTGCTGATCCTTCAGCACAGAAGTGGTGACGTTTGATTATTCCAGGGGCTGCACTCTTAGGCCAAATGTCCCAATAAGCTAGTGGAGAGTATGAATCTCAGTCAAGTCCAGAGAGCACAAAAACCAGCTGCCTTCAGTACCAGAAATACCCATTGCTGTTCTGTCATCTGCTTCAGCACAGGATTGCTGATGTTCAAGACTTTTAGTGGGAGGTCTGTAGTAAAAAGCACCTGCTGTGTTGCTTCTCAAGTGTAGTGGTTTTCCTGCATCCTCAGAAACAGGACTTTCATAATATTATATGATTACAGATGGAGATGAGCATCTTCCTAATAACCTCCTCTGGCTTACTTTGCCATGAGAGAAGCTGTCACTCTGTCGTGACAGAAATTTATTGAAGCATCTTTTGTATGGGAAGAAGCTGAGAGAGCTGTCTGGACTGTTCAACCTGAAGAAGAGAAGGCTTGTGGGGGTGTGGAATATTAACATTGTGTATAAATACCTAATGGTAGAGAGCAAAGATAAGGGAGCCAGGCTTTTTTCAGTAGTGGTTAGTGACAGGACAAGAGGCAATGAATACAAATCAAAGTACATGAAACTCCATCTGAACATAAGAAAAAACTTTTTACAGTGGGAGGGATCAAATGCCTCAAGAAGGTTTGGCCAGAGAGGCTGTGGGGTCTCTATCTGTGGAGATACTCCAAGCCCCACTGGGCATGGTCCTGGACAGCCTGCTCTAGCCGACCCTGCTTGAGCAGGGAGGTTGCCCTAGATGAATTCAAGAGGTCTCTTCCAACCTAAATGGTTCTGTGAGTCTGAATTTCCTTGGAAAGCTGTTTTGTGGTCTTGGGTGTTCTGGGAGGCAGAAAGGGCTGTTGCTGCCTTTATGAAAATGGGTGTAGAAGAGTGAGCTGGGTGTGTGTGGTGGAAAAACAAAAAGAGGGCAAGAAAAAAAACTAAAGGCCTCTGCAAAACAGAGAGGATGGCAACATAAATTAAAGTAGGAAGGGAAAGCATTTCAAACCATGAGGAAGGTTTGAAAGGATGAGAGAGGGGAGCATAAAGAATAGAGGAGTAGCTGTTGGCAAACTTGCTGACACCAACAGCATTTGGTCTTTTATGTGGAGTACTTGTGAGAGTCCATAGCCCACCTCCTGGCCTGGATTGTGTCTGTGCTGGAGAAATCATAGCGTTTTGGCCCACTCATTGGCTTCAGTCATGGTGGCTGCCTTGAGTTTCACATGTTTGCTGCACATCTACAGTAGCTTCCAGTTTCATTTCTTCTGAGAAGAACCTGATCTACTTAGAAGTGTCAAAAAAACTTTGCAAATATAAGCCGTGTGGATTAAGTGAAGATGATTAGGACATTCCTTTCAAAACTATACCACAGGTTTAGCTTTGAAAGTAAAAATACTAATGTAGACAGAGTCATTGAATGGCAAGAGATCAACCTACATTTGAGGAATAGAATAATACTCCACAGAAATCATGCAGGTATTTTTTTGATAGGTTGCTTTTCTCTGTGGAATCAAATATTTTGCTTGATTTCCTTTTACCACCCAAATTTAAGATGGCAGATATTTATTTAATTACAAAGGAAGATCTTGGCTTTCTTGTTATATTAGAACCTGCAGGGTGAAGGAACTAGTCCAATCTAACAATACTGGTGGTCTTAAGTTACATGGCTTTTTTTCATGCACAGATGTATTTGCAAGAAAAGGACACCACATGAATGATACACCTCTTTCTATTCACAGAAACAGTCTAGGAAGTTAGTTTCCTCTTTGAGACAATTAGAGATTGAATGCCTTAAATATGTTCTCATCAACCATTGAGGAAATGGTGAAGGAGGTAGCACAGACTTGTGGAGTGTCACATATTCACTAGAGGCAGAGTAGAATTGGGCACAGGAAAGGGTCTTAAGCATTGCTTCTGCATGAGATTGCCTGGTTTGGCAAGAAGTCAAAAGCTCACCTTACTGCCTCCATAGAGCCAAACTGATGACACCCTGAATTGCCTCAGTGTCTTGTCTACCGCTTTCCCATCTTTCATCTTGGAGTTCTTTTGCTGATTGTTTATTACTGTGTTTTGCTTGCTGTAATAATGGCACCTTTTTTCCCATCCTGTACCTATGATTAACTTGATAGACATTGATTCATATGAGGCCGATTATGTTAAAGAACATGTACCTCTTTGAAACAAAGGAGTGAGAGTGATCACAGTTTGTTACATGTTAAGTCTTGCAGGTGAAGCAGCTGAGTTCAGAGAGTAAAGCAGTTTTGTCCAGTGAGAATTAATAAAAGGGCAGTGTGTGCAAGGATGCATTCTCCAAGGAGGTTACTTCTTATTCACTGTTTCAGAAACTCAGTCCCTTCTCCAACTGATTGTCCTGATGATTCTTCCCCTGCCTCTCTATTCTCTACATCATGTTGCTGCATAGTTAGAACTTCTTCAGTATCTTTCTAAATGCTGGATGTTACACTTCTCAGGAACTCATCTTCAGTAGATAGTGGGTTGTGGCTCCTTAAGTTCCCTGAAGTGACCTTAGGCAATTTCTTGAATTCCTGGGAGTGTGGCATGAGGATTGTTCTAAACTGGTACTATCTCTTAGCAGTGTAAAAGCACATGTTTTAAAATAAGCAGTACTAGAGACACGAACTACTTCCCAGACTTGTAACTGACAAACATTTGGGATATTTCTGTAGCCATTTGTTACAGTTGCAGTGGGGCAAAAATGCACAGAGGAACAGGAGCCAGCGTTACTGTGCTGACCATGTTGAAAATGTCAGTCTCCCTGGAGAAGTGACGTGGTGACCTGTGGTGGCTGCATCTGAAATGGAGGGTGGAGGAGCAGCATGTGGTTCTGGAGGTAGTCATGTAGACAACGGTGCTGTCTTAGGCTTTGCTGTAGCTTGGAGATGTAGGGTGAAGTTTCATAGCATGCTTAAACTGATCTTAAGATAAAACTGCTACCAAAAGCGATTTTGTTTTAATGTGAGGTTGTCCAAGCCTCAGTGACTGGGGTCGGCCTCGTAGGCGCTGAGCTTATGCACAGACCATTCTGTTGAGCTGATCTAATGGGTTGCTGCCACTGAGAGGGGAAAGGCTTGGTCACTTCTTTTGTTGGTGTGTTTTGGTTTTTTTTTTCCTTATGTAGGCTCTACGGTTATCTTTTCTCTCTTGTGCTAGCTTTAGCTGGTTAGACCTTTCTGTGAGTTGTTTTCAGGTGCGAGAATGAAGAAAACAAATGGACACACACATCTGATTAGCACTGGTGTTATCATAGTGTAAGTGGCAGTGCTTAACCAGGAGTGAAGGGAGGGCAAAAGGGAGAGGAATGACAGCTCCTTCTGGAGAGGATGAAACCCTGTCTATTATGTGTGTGATTGACACCTTGTGTTATTTACTTCAGGAAATAGACTCCAATTCTGTAATCTTTAATGCTACATCTATACTGCTAAGTGCACCTGCTTCAGGGGGTGAAACCTGGTCCATAGGACCAGTAGTGTGAGGTGGTAGCATTTATACTGGTGTGGGGCTGGTTTCCTACAGAGCAGCCTGGCCATGTTCATATTGAGTGGTACTTTGCCCTAAATATTTTTTGGGTCCTGTGTGGTACCTCTGCGGCTCTAAGCCTTAGTTAATATCTCACATGTGCCAAATGTCTGAACTAGAGAGAGCAGTGTTGTGTAAGAGCGGTGTGTTTGAAAAACTGAGGGTTATGTTATGTAGCCCTGAGGTATGATACAACATATGACGAGATGTGGGAGTGTGAAGGGGTGTACTCTTCTGGAGTGCTGTGGTAGAACCAGCTGGGTGCAGTTTTGCTAGCACAGCTTTTAGGGGGTGTGCCCTGGATGCAAGGTTGGATGGCTCTCTGAGGAACATGGGAACAAACTAACATCTGCACAAAGTGGATGACCAGGAAATCAAGGTCCAGAGATGAACTAAATTACCTGAAGTTACAGACCTACCTGAAGAGAGGATTTGCTCCTGTTAACTTCAGCTTGATTTATGTAGCAGTTTTCCTGAATCGTGGACTGTAGTGTCATATATAATACTTTTAAACTCAATATAATATATTGTATTATAGTTGCCTTCTTTCCCTTTGTTGCAGTGTCCCACTTCATTTTTGCCTGTGCAGAGAACTGTGTACTATGCTTCTGTTGTTTCAGATGAGGTTGTAGTCTTAATATAAAAAAAAATTCTAAAGTAATTTACATTTAAGTATTTTAACTCCTTCTTTACTGTTTTTTTCTTATTTCAGGTACATGCAGAGTTTCCTTGAGCTTTTAGAATATGAAAATAAAAGTCCTGAGGATCCTCATGTTCTGGATGAGTGAGTAATTTGTTTTCTTGTGATGGTTCATTTAAAAATAGTCTGTCTCAAAAAACAAGTGGTTTTGTTTTATAGTATAGCAGTCATCTTATTTCTAAGGTAAAATTTGTTCAGCAAAAGCCAGAATTGTAATCTGGAGCAGAATATAAGAATCTAAGTGCTTTTGAGCAATATAGTTTGCATTTATACAGTCTGGTAGTTTAAGAAATGACATGAAATGCTTCCTCCAAGGTGGTATTGAGAAGACAACATACACGTGAGAATATATTTGCACATCAAATACTTAGGACTAAAATGTCATTTTGGTAGACATTGAGCTTAGCACTCTGTATGTAATGTATATTACACATTAATAATTTGAGTTTTTCCACTTCGTGTGAGTTGTTTTTATCTAAAAGATTTTTTTAATGGATTTCAATTATTGGTGCTCACCTGCCTCATTGAATAATATTACTTATGTTTTGAGAAGATAGGAAAGCTTAGTCATTTTTCTTTATTAACAAAACCATACTAAAATGGTCATTAGAATGTTTCCTTGAAACTTGTATGCATACAACAAAACAAAAACCACATGTGAGAATAACAGGTACATCATATGCATCAGACTTAACCCCAAAACATGCACACAGACACACACACCATGACACTAAGGTCTGTGGTTACCCTGTACTGTGTAACAATCAACTTTGTTTCAGGAGATTACTTGTTGCAGGTTTTTTTTGTTCCATTGATTAGTTCTTAGGGTAGTTTGTCTGTTAAACTTGAATTTTTTTTTTTTTAAGCTCTGGAAATCCTCCCTGGTCAAGTAGTGCTTCATAGGAAGTGTTTCATAAAACATCTTGTAGTCCAACAGATGCTCTCTTTGTGCAAGATGTGGCCTGTACTGTGCAAAAATGGTGTTTTGCCTTCGGTTAGTTTTAGATATATTAACTGCTATGTTGTGTTACGTTAAGTAAGGGTTTTATTTGGTAATGCATTTTAGATGTTATGCTCTTCTGGTTGTGAGCATGTTGTCTGAGATCTTTACACTTTATTTTTTAAGTATGAAGCAATACATGCGGGAGAAACTCAAGTGCATGAGTACCAAATTCCCTGTGTGGCAGAACTGTAGGAGGAGCTGTAAGGGTTATAGACTGGCTGAATTGTAGTGTTCTTGAACAAGGGGAAAGTAACTCTTTTCTCAGTGTGAGTCCTAAGATGGAATATTGTCTTAATTTCTTTATAGGTAGTACCCAGAACTGAAAACACACATGGGCAGTCTTGGTGTGAAAGGAACAAGAATTAGAGACTTGGAGAGTTCCACTTCTGAATAACGTTGAAGGCATTTGTTTAGACTGGCAAAAAAAGTGATCGAGGTGCGAGACACTGGAAGTCTGAATGTGCCAAAAAAAAGTCACTGTAGTAAAGGATGATTGGTTGCTCTAACTGAAGAACTGGAGAATTAAAAAATGGTCCATTTCTATTAAAGTTGAGGTTGTATACAGAGCAAAAAGTACAAATTCTAATATTAGTGAGAGCAGACTGAAATAGAGCATTTCAGAAGGCTGTAGAGAATCCCATTTTAAAAGCTTTTAAGAATAGACTAGATAGTTTTGAGTGACATTCTAGGCATGCATATTCTGTAGTGGGTAAATAAGATGAACTTTTTGACTGCTTCTAGTTTGTTACATTTTGTGATTCTGTATTTACAGCCTGTTTGCTGATCGGACAAGAATTTCTGTTTGTGACTAATTTAGCAGTAAGTTTTCCTACTGCTTGACCTTTAAAAAAAAAAAAACAAAAAACAAACAAAATACCCCCCCAAAACAACAACAACAACCCCCCCCACACACAAAAAAAACCCAACAACAAAACATTTTGAGTGGGGTTAGGTTACCAAAATTTAGGCGTCTGTTGCCTTTTGTGGTGGCACAAGCTGTCCTAGACATCTGAGCAAGCCTGACAAGTGTAACCCAGGTCCTGTTAAGCCTATAACATCCTGGGTGTGCAGGTGGAGGCAAGGGGGTTGTGTAGCTTCTGGTACCATCTTAGATGTTCTGTATTTAAGTAACTGAATTTCAGCTTTTTATGGACTTCAGAGGTTCAAGGTAGATCACTATATACATATATATATATACACACGCACGTATTTTAAAAGGTTGATCAATGTTTTTCTTGGAGATCTGTTTTTAGTCTGTTCATAATTTTCACATGAATTATCTGATTTTGTCATATGGATAACAGGCATTCTTGACATTGTTTCATGGCAATGAGAAATATTGTTTGAGATGTTCTATATTAGTATGAAATACCAAATATTTGATGAACCAAATATTTACTCATTCAGTATAAATGTTTGTTAAAATCTTTGAAATCTTGCAATTATTGTATCATGTAATTAAGTACATATAATAAGGATCTTGGGAATTTTTTGCTACCTACTGAAGTGAAGTCCAGTTAGGGACTTTGACAGTAAGCATCATCTTTTATATAAAGCTTGGCCTATGAAAAGAGACAAAAGCTGCATTATTTGATTAAATATCAAATTTATTCTTCTTGACAGTATAGGGTAGGCTACCTAAGATTAGAAAGTCAGATTTACTTTCCTCCTTTTTACATGTTATCTATTTCTAACTTTCTGAAGGCTATGCTATTCAACCTATATATTGAGCTGTAATTAGCTATTATTTTAATATTATTGGCAAACTACATCTTTCAAGAATAATCTTAACTACATTCATAATTATCTAAGAAAAATGTCTCAACTTCTGTACCAGTGTTTCATGTTGCTGCTGTCTAGCCCTATCCTACCTTTATGCCTTATGGTCAGAGGAAAAATATTAGGAACTCTAATAGTTAACAAACTATTTTTCAGTGGAAAAAAACCACTCAAAAAACCACGAAGACTTACAGGGCAGTTGATTTTTGGATACTGAGTTAGTGTCTTCCTGGTCTTTCTGTCAGCTGAGGTGGATTTCAGTTTCTGTTACGACTAATCCAGGTAACAGTAGCACAGGAGAGAAGGGGAACTAAAACGATCTTATAAAAAGGTTCAGTATCCACAGATATGCTGTAGCAATGTTGGCAGTAGTTCTTCAGTTAATGCTTTCTACAGTGTTGGAATGGCTTGGTCAGTTGAACATAATACTGTCCCCTGACTATTTGTGTTACACAATGACAGCAGTGACAACGCAGTAGAGAGGCTGAGCGTTTAGGAGTAGGTGCAGAGACTAAACTAAAGCTGATGTTTTTCAGTGGCCCAACTAGTCTCTGCTCTTAGTGTATGAATTTGAGGACAAAGGTGTGTTCATGAATGTTACTTTGATGAATGTTGGACAAAATCCTTTAAAGGGATTTTTTGTCTCAGTATTTCTGTGAAGAGGTTCAGAGATGCTTCAGTTTCTCTATTATGTTCTGTTGGTTAGCAGACCTTGTGAAGACTTAGTACAACATTGCCAGATTACTGTCACTGCCAGTAGCGTGGGTGTTTGCCAAAAGGTCAGGTTACTTTTGTGTTTTCGATAGCACAAATATCTTTCCTCAAGCTGCAGGGTGGTCAAGTGAAAGTCCACAGTTCTGTCAAACGGTGATTGCAGGAGTGTTAAGATAAGGTGTCCAGGCTTGGTAGAGGCAGAAAAGTTGGAAATTTCCTGTGGTGTCAGTATGCATCCGGATAAACACACAGAGGCAGAAGATGTTTTTTAAAAATTGAAGTGTTTGTAAAACGTGCTGTTCACATGTACTTTCAAAGAACACTTACTCCATCCCCTATACCCATGAGTTTCTTTGCTGATTTTTCTCTTTGTGGCGCTCTCATGGGACGGTGTGCGGGGGAGTGTCCTGGAACTGAGAGCAACTGGAGTAGTAAGCTGCCAGTGTGTCTAGAGCTAACACACACAAGAAACTTAGTAAATAAGAAGTAACTTTCCTTTCTGCAGCATGAAGGTTAAAATAGTGATTCTGTTAGCAATTTGAAATAAGTAAATATTGGAGTCAATTAGATTAAGAAGGTGCCATTTTGTTACTTTCAAGTAATGTGAAATGCTATTGCAAAGTAGCTACGCTTTCTAGTAGAGAAATCTTTCAGAGTGTGAACTTGTACCTGTCTTTCTGGTGATTTTCAGCTACCTCTTCTTTTTTAAAGAGCAGCCAACTGAAAAAACTCCATTGCATGTCTGTTCCATTTAAAAGGATTTTTTTCAGTCTACTCATCACATTCTTGTCTTTTGTCTTTCAGATAATACTACCCATAAAAGAGACATAGCAAAAATTCCCTTTGTTTTTATATTGATTTTCTTATGAGTTGCTTTCTTGCACTGTGATGACAGATCAAAACAGAATAATGTATACAGTCATTAGGGAGTTAAATAATAACTTGGGACATTCCTTAATTGTCTTTGCAGAAGTCTAAAGGCTTAATTTATTTAACAGCAATGGTAAGGCCTTAAATATTCTTAATACACAAGCCACTGAAGCTCACTTGACTAAAATAGTTTCATATTAATAATTTCTCATCTGTCGAACCAATGACATTATTTATTCATTGTGGTTTTGAAAATACGATTCACTGAATTTTGAAAAAAACAGTTATTGCTAAATAAAATTTTCAGAGCTATTCTGGAGTACTCCCCACTCAGCTAATCCCATAAACATTTTAAAAATTCCTTGATATGGTCTCCCACGTTTTTGAGCACAGTAAAAGCTTTGTGTCTTTCAGGGGGGTGGGGGGTGGTAAGAAATGAGTGGTAAAATTAAGGAAATGTGTTTTGATTTCTGCCCTGCTGCTTTGAAACATGCCTATGTACTTTCATGTATTGGGTCCTTTAAAAGCATCTGCTTTACGGAAGCACTTGAATGAACTCAGTTATCTTTGAAGATGGAACTGGAGGCTTGTCATAGCACTGTAATAATGAAGAATTCCTTTATTTTGTGTATTTGCACACTAAACTTCAGCTCCGATTTGCTGGTCTGTAGCAGATAAACCTCTTAGCCCTTGGTTTGCCTGTCGGCGTGCTCTGTGCTTTCAAGCACTTTAGTAGTGAACAGTTTGCCCTCGTGGAGCATGTAGGCATCATGTTTTATATTGTGGATAGTGGAGGTATTTAAAAACAAATAGCAAAGCTGCCAACAAATAGCAGTTAGTAGAGTGTTGTCAGCTGTCTTTCAGATGTGACTGTAAATGTTGCTTCTCAGCTCTGGTTTTAGGTGGCATCTTGTTGCTCTGACACAGAGAAGCAGCATGAGTACAGCCAGGCAGGAGCCTTGTCTCAGTCTCGGTGGTTACAGGTCACACAGAATTAGGACTTAATAAACATGAAAGGAGTTTACAAACCTTTTAAACATTAAAATATTTTAAGCTGTCCAGTCAGCAAGATCAGTAAGTAAGAGAACAGTCATTCTGTACTGTGATACTCTTTAGGTTGGGGACAGTTAAAACTTCCCCTTTTCTATGCAACAAAATAGTGTTGAAAGGCTGACGTTAACACATAGGCAAAAACTGGTGCTTAGACTGAGGGTGATGAAAAAAGCTATTAAAAATCCTACATTCCTTTGGAGCTGGCACTACAGAGTGGCAGAAATAATTTTAAAAGCATATCACTTGATAAGAGTGGTATGATGCACAATCAAATGATTGTCTTGGCCAAGTGGTTATGAAAAGGAAGGAAGCACCTCTTTTAAATGTGGTGAGTAACTGGTGGCCTTTTTTACTTTTGGTAGTCTTAATGTTATTTCCTTCCTTAGCTGGTGTATATTCTACTTTTGATAAAAGTAATTTATACATCTCTTTTCCATGTTCATTATAAATCTACTGAGAATGTTTTGGTGTTGTGTTTGTGTGTTGTGTGTTGTTTGGTTTGGTGTGTTGGTTTTTTTTAAGGCATCTGTAGATTTGCAGATACAGGCATAGCTGAATGAGTTTCCCAGCTGTGCTTTCTTTTGAAAGCTGCATTTCACTTTGTGCACTTTTTTAAACAAGATCATGTAATCGTTGTGGTGTTAATATTCATTAAGATTAAAGAATGTAGCAGAGTTGACTAGTACTGATTTTCTGTATCTAGGCTTCAGAAAGCTAATAATAATAAACATTTCAAGTATGCATGAGTCTGCATGCATGGGGGGGTAAAAAAGGATGAGCACTTTGAAGATTGTAGTTGTTGAGCTGCATTGGCAGGAGAAACAAAAATCCTCCAAGCAGTTTCAAAGTAAGTGCTTGTTACCAGGTGCTTGTTAAAAGCCATGGAAGTGATATTCTAAAACTACCAGAGGAATATTCGAGCTACCAGAGGGAAGAGCCCATCCGAGCAGCGTTATATGCGCTCTGCCATCCAGCGGTTTAAAGGGAAACTGAACAGCAGTCCCACTGATGATAATAGTTACCTACCTTGACACTCAGCCAGAATAGATGCCAGGTCAAGAAAATGCATTCAAAAGTTACACTGCGCCGGCTGAGGTGTTGGAAAGAAAATACGAAGTGTAAAACTTCTCGGGGAATTATGAAGGGCAGTCAGGTTGTTTTTCCTGAGTTTCCTTTCCAATCTCCCAGCTACTGTTGTTTGCAGAGAATGAGAGTTACCACAGTGCATATGACTGCAATAAAAGAAAATCTTTTGTTCTCTGTTCACGTCGAAGAGAGATTTAAAGGAATGTTTTGGGGAGGAATAACTTAATTGGAGGCCCTAAATATTTCACAGATCTCATGAGTGAGAGGTTGACCAAATATTTCTCTTTAAATAGGTTTGTTTAGATACTGCTATATTTTTATCTTCCGATATTTTTTTTGTTAACTAGGAGGGATAGTAAACAGCTAAAATAGTTATGCTGTGGGAAGTTGAAAACAAGTGAGATTGAGTTTAATTATACTTTTAACAAGCTGTTTCTAATTTTGTTTCCTCTAGCTTTTTAGATGTTTTAATTAAAGTCAGGAACAGACACAATGATGTGGTTCCAACCATGGCACAAGGAGTGATTGAATACAAGGAAAAATATGGCTTTGATCCATTTGTTAGCAGTAACATCCAGTATTTTCTAGATAGATTCTACACCAACCGCATCTCTTTCCGTATGCTTATTAACCAGCACAGTAAGTAACTCCTTTTTTCATCTTTGAGAATTCATTAGTTATTGCTTGTAAACCTGAAGCCATAGGCTTGTGGGGTTTTTGTTTGTTTTTGTGTGCGTGGGTTGTGGTTTTTTTTAATACTCATGACTAATTCTTAATATTCTGTGCTAATTATGGTTGAAAGATGACAACCGGTTTATTTGGTACTTCACAGGTACCAGAAATGAATCCAAGCCACCAGTACACTTTGTTTTAGAATTGTCAGACTTCATCAGCGTGGCTGTCACTTTCTAATCTTGTTGGCAGAGACAACTTGCGCAGTGATACACGAAGTATTTTTAGGTAGTAGTAGAGTAGCTGTATCTTTCTTCTCATGAATCTCTCAACATAGTTTGTAGAGCTGATGTTTATTTCCTAATGAAATGCAAGGATGCCATAAATATTGAATAGGTTATGCACTGTATGCACTATATGTATTTTTATTGATTTTTTTTTTTCAGCAAGCTATCTGGACTTTCTCACCTTATAAAGAGGTTCAGTATTTCTAGCTTACATTTTAAATTATATCACTTGTGCTCTTTCATTTGTTGTTACTAACAGACTTACATTTTTATATTCGTATTACAGAGTGAAAGGAGTTACTTGCACAGCTCTTATAATCCAGTATGTGCAACCATGCAGGAAGGGATCTGTATAAAGTTAAGGACAGTCTTGTGATCTCTTTTAGTGTATCTTGTGCCTTTTAGCTCTAGAGCTTCATTCAGTGTTCTGCTTTCGTGAGCTCTTAAACTGTAGTACACCACAGCTAATGCATATTCTAGAGTAGTGTAAGGTACTTTCCTACAAGTTGTGTGTCTTTCCAGTAACCTTTTATGTGACCAACAAATGCCTTGCAGTGTGTGTACAAATAAGTTTGATGTGGCAAAGCATACAAAATAAAATAAATGTGTACTTTGTACTGCATCTGCTTCTTATCAGAGCTGACTATCTTGCTAAAAGTGCAGAAAATTACTTCTGAAAAAAAGTGTGAAGCCTTTCTGCTTCCTGGAGAGCTAAACTCTCCATGAAGGATCTGGTGAGTGCCAGACCTTTGTGCAAAGGAGGGAGTGGGGAGCAAACAGCTGAGAGTCAGGGAGAAAGTCAAGTGCGTGAGACCTCTGTGCCAGCTGTGAAATTGCAGCTTAGGTGAGTGTAAAAGGCTTTTAATGCTGTCTTGTAGTTCCTCAGTCCTTTCTACTGTGATATTTTCATTGTTGTGAGGGCTTCTGTTCTGACATAATGGCATGAACAAAGCGTTTTGCATTTTAGTTTTATCTAACTTTTGATAGTCCACTTCAAAATGTAGGTTTTCACCTTAACCCTCCTACACCACTATTTCTGTTTTAATTAGTTGTAGCTATGTAAAAAAAAAAAAAAAAAAAAAAAGAGAGAGAAAAAGGAGGGGGAAAAAAAAAAGAAAAAGGAGTGAAGCAAGTAGTCTTCCTAAACAAGGATTCTGGCAATTTACTAGAGTATCTTTTTTACAAAATTATGCACTATCCAGTAAGTTTCAGATACCATCAGATTTAAACTTTCTGGGCTGCCTCAAGTGTAATAGACAACTTACTGCCATTTCTTTTTCCTTTTAGCACTTCTTTTTGGTGGAGATATTAATCCTGCTCATCCGAAACATATTGGAAGTATTGATCCTAATTGTGATGTGGCAGAGGTGGTTAAAGGTAAGATGAAGTTAATACTTTTGTTGAGAAAAAAACTCCACAACTTAGAATATGCATAAATACGTTATTGAGATACAAGAGACCAAAAGTGATTTACATTCATTCAATGAAATTAAAAAAAAAAAAAAAAAGAAAAAAAGAAAAAAAAGAAGAAATGGAAGTTCTGCAGTTACTCACAATAAAGCCATGGGCTTAATGAGGCTTACTAATGTATTTATTATTGAGAATGGCTAATAATTTGGTATGTTAACAGAACTAAGAAAACAATGGAATTTTTTAATAACTTTAATTGGTCCTTTTAAGTATCAGATTAAGTATCTAAGTGTTTTGTTAAAATTTAGATGCTTTCTTCTCTAAAATAGTTAGAAGCACGTTCTCAGATACTGCTTCTTTATCTAATGCTGGCACTAAAGAAAATGGAGAACAAGTGAAAGTTTCCAATTTGTTCAGCTAGGCCTTTGAATAAAATGTCTTCAGGTGTACAGATATTCCAGTGCAACTCCCCACTACTATGTGCATCTGATCACATCAGTCTCCCTATACAGCAGACATATATGTCATGGTTGTATCCGAATGATCTGGCACAGCCCCATTTGAAATCCTGTTTGCTTAATAAATCCATTTTGCTTCATGTTGTGAATGTTCATAGGCTTTCAGAATGTTAGTAAGTAGGTATGAGGCAATGCTGTCTGCTTCAAGAACTTGTTTATTGAAGGTTCACACTCCTTGTGTATCTGTTTACAAATACAGGTCTTGCTGTAGGAGTGAATTTTACCCTCTGTCCTCTGCTGTTTGTGCAGCTGCAAGAGGGGAAGAATGTTTCTCCCCTTCACTTTCAGCCTTTGGGTGAAGTAAGAGGGAAACCATTCTTATGTCAGACTTTGTGCCTGGTAGCTGGTTTTATAATGTAGGTGCTTTTTGCTGTTATTAGGGCTTCTTGGGTTCTAGCTCTCTTTGGCTCAAAGATGGCCTTTTTTCAGCAGCTTTCTTTTCTTTTGATTCATCTTACTCCACTTTGACCTCAGCATTTTATATGTTACAGTCATGTTGTTTATTTAGATATTCATTCTAATGAATCTATTTGATCATCAAATCAATAGTTGCTGCCTTGGATAGAGGAGTGCATAGTGTCAGAAGGTGCTCATTCCAGTTCAAGCCAGTAGCTAAAATACATCTTCCACATCTGAAGAAATAATCACTAACAAAACAAGGGCATTGTAAACAGTGTTGTCTTTCCAAGAAACAAGCCTGTCTGGAGTCAAGGTGATTGAGGCCATTTCCTTGTAGAAATGTTGGAGGGATTAATGTACGTTCTGTGTACTCTGCTAGGTCCAAAATGTTCTGCTTCACAGGCAGCATTCTGAGCAATTCGTCAAAGTTAAGATGTTGATTTTGGCACTGTGTGTGGCAACTACAAGCTCTGTATGCCCTTCAGACATAAAAGAAATTATTTAAACAGCCACTTCTTTCTTCAAGCAGCTCCACCAAGTGTTGTGTCTGTAACTGCCTGAGGTAGGTCTCTGTATCTCACTGACTGTCCTACAATAAGCTTTTTGAGCTTACAGCAAATCCTGCCTTGTTCCTGAAGCCAGGATTTTAGATGTACTGGTAGATCCTTTGCTCTTGTTGCTGCTTACCTCCAGCTACAACACGAAGCGTGCTTTGAACTTCGCAGTCTCTTTTACAGTCTTAGGACTCTGCCAAAGAGTTGGCTTTTAGAGGAAGGTAAAATGTAGGACCGCACTTAGCCTCTGTTTGACATAGTTTTGCTTGGGGCTGGATATTTTACTGGATCATGAAATGATAGTACCTTCCTGTTCGTCTTGAGGGTGTTAAGTTGGCTACTCCTTGAAAACAGGTGAGAATGATATATAATATATAATTTAGGGAGGCTAAATGGATTTATTCAGGGCCTTTTTGTTCTCTCAAGTTTTGCGTAGTGACTGTGTCTGCTCCACATCTATGTATTTGAGGACTTCTGGTTTATTCCCACACAGTTATTGATTTGCTTTTTAGAGGCCTTGAAGTTTTTCTCCACAATAAGAATTCAACTCCTGCCCCCTGGATCCATATCTAATTTTCACTTCTGTGATGTGGAAACTCTTTGAAATGTCCTTGACATATTCCTTTCTTTATGTAGATAGGCTTATGGTCATACTAGCTATATTGCTATCTTCAGCTTTTGATGACTGAGTCAAGATTGTGGCTGTGCTTATACCACTTTTTTTTCTAAAGCACAGGATCATTCCCAAGACCATCAAGTTCTGAGATGATCTTAGAATATGGTGTAAGTGTAGGTATTACTTCACATTTTTTTTCCTAGATTATGCACACCCCAGACTGAGGTTCTCTGTACAGCTTGGAAATTAAATGGGATTTTGATCTTTTTACTAGAGTATGTTTTACTGTGTTAATGACAGGACCCTTTTAGAAAGTCTTTGGAGCTGGTCATCTTGACACAAAAGATTCCTACTGGATAGCTGATTTTGTGAGACATTCCTGGGATTCGATGAAGAATATTTCCAGTGTTGATTAGCTCCATTTTACTAGACCTCAAGCAGCATTTGTGTCAACCTTGTGTGATGTGTCCAGCCTTGCAGATGTCAGAAAAACTGATAGAAATATTTCTTCAGAAAACAGGGCACATTATAGATATCTCTGTAGCCATCTTGAAGGAGGACAATTATAGGTAATCAACACTTTCTGGGGACTAGTGATTTTACTTTTTGTGCTTGTCACATAGCCCTGAGTCTCGGCAGGGACTGTTTTCTTTCATAGTGTCACTTGGGGCAGGAGGAAGAAGGTCCATGTGGGGTGAGGTCAAATGCAATTGTTATGGTATCTGAGCAAATTTTTCTCTGTCTGCAGAACTGCCCATCTGTGTTTGCTCTTAGCCCACACTTGCTACAGAGAAGCTATTTCTGTTAACTGCAATGCTTAAGCTAGGTTAAAACATCTTTGAGTTTGTGTTTTCTCTTTAACGCTGCTTGTTTCTAAAACACTTTTGCAAATGAGATGCCAATGAATATTTAGAACCACTAAGAAATCTTTCAAAGAAAAGAGGACTTAAACTTTTGTGCTGTAACTTGACAATATATAAAGCCTGATTTGGATTATGGGGAGGGATTTTATTTTTGTTCAGTAGGAAAGAATGAAAAATCTTAAATATTCCAGCTTTCCCCCCAAAAGACCTTGAAAATCAAGTATTGTAAACAGTTATTGTGTTTGGAAAAAACTGAATTTATGGTTGCAATGTTATCCTTTTTTATTTGGGATGGAAAGAACAAGCATTAAATAGTGATTGGGACATGACAAATAAGTAGATATTACGGCCAGCCTAAGATTGTACCCTTCTGGTTTTCAGGCTCTGAACAAAGACAAAAAATAGTTTGTCTCTAGTAATTTGCTTTTGTTTATAGAGCTTTAAATAGAATTCGCCCTTTCTTGACAAATGGGCTATAAGCATACAGAGAAAAAGGGATTCGAATGAATACTAGTTTCACACTTGTAAACTAGTTACTAAAATTAGTGTTCTGCTTGTAGTCCTTTACTTAGAGGATGAACTTTACTAGTTGTTTCTGGATGATTTTGCTAAGTCCATGCTCTGTTCTGCTGTTTTGTAGATGCCTATGAAACAGCAAAGATGTTATGTGAACAGTACTATCAGGTGGCACCTGATCTGGAAGTCGAAGAATTCAATGGTAATGGTGAAATTAATTTAACTGATGTACTTAAGAGAAAGCATTTCTCATATCTGTGATTTCTAGTTTTGTTAATGAATTGTAAGTTATAATTTGAACTCTGCAGTTCTATATGCAGAGCTATTTTTCTTCTAATGTGTCTACATGGGCGCCTGAATTATAGTTTATCATCATGAGGTTTACTTTTGATGATGATTGCAGAGTGCTATCTGCTGAATTTGCTATCACTTTAAGGAAGATCACTTTAAGTGATCAAGAATCCTCATAACTGGGAAGGAAATATGCCTGCCTTCTAAGTAATCTTTTAATAGAGCTGAAATTTCTTTCATTTTGAAGTATGCTTATGAATTCCACTGTCAGTCTCTGTACCAGTGGTGAGCTCTTCTGTGTGAGATGGCAAAAATAGAATTTTTTTTTGCATAGTCTATACCTTAAGTCCTATCAAACTTCTCACATGAAAATCTGTTTCAAGTTGATTGTAAAGATGAAAATTGGATGCTATGAATCTGATAGGACAGTCCTTGTCAGTGTATTGACTGATTTTTTTTTTTTTTTTTTTTTTTTTTGGTTTGGTTTGGTTTTTTTGTTCATCATTTATATTGACAAAAGGGAGATTATTTTTTTCAAGTTAAAAAAATAAATTGTCTTAAGTGATCCTCTCACACATTTGGGACAGCTGTTCAAACATAAGAATAAGGGGTTTCCAAACTTCAGCAGAAGAATTGCAAAAGTCTCAGAAATGGGTAACACTCAAAATGGAGAGTATGACATATGAGAACATATGTTGCTCTAAGTGCTATTTAATATTGTAGAAATACTTCTTTACATAAAGTGATATTGTCAACCAGCCCCCTCTGCAAAACCAAAGGACCCAACCTTCCTCCCTCCAAAACTACGTGATTTTTAGAGCTAAAAGTACCAAGTGTAGCAGAGGAATCAATGCAAAATTCATTTGAAGGCTTAAGCAAAAAGATCAAACAGTAGAGAAACAAGTTGCTGGATCTCATTTAAAAAAACCAAAAAACCCCCACAAAAACAAGGAAAGAATTGCTTGTTTCCTTTAAAGTAGCTTGGTATCAACACGAGGAAAGTGACTTTGCGAATTATGTCACAAGAGCAACAATAACTTGTTTTCTACATGTACTCTGCCTCAAATGAGTGTGAATCAGCCTGCCTTGGTTTTGGTGGTGCATAAGAGAATTGGAATATGGGCTCTGACAAAATTAACATAAACCAGCAAGTTGCCTTGCAACTAATTATGCACAGCATTGTTTTGGGCTTCTCTTTTTTGTAGGAGTTTTCACTACTGTGCCTCTTAAAGTAATAACTGGTAGTATTCTCAGCCCTCAGTGCCAAAAAGGATGAAGTTGACTCCAGTCACATTTTGTATGCATGTTGAATCTTCCTGCAGTTTATGAAGCAAGCATTTAGAGACTTTTCTTCAATCTGAGCTGCTGCTGAGTCTCACAAGCTGTGACTATATAATTTATGCCAGCAGATATTTTATATTTGGTGTTTGTTTAGGGATTACTGCATCTTCAGCGCCAAAACTGTCCTGGAATGTGTTAAATGCAGCTCTATTATTTCCTGCCAAATCAATTAGCACTCTGGCACTCAGAGCTGTGCCAAGCCATACGCCTCTGCTGAAACACTAACAACAGTACAACAGTGGACAAACAATTCAGTTATGATTTGGAGTAAGAAAACTGTGATATTGTTTGAAATATATTTTGACAATTTTTATGAATACTTTACATTTTATGTGTTTTAATTAAGGGAAAATATGTAGATGTTTTTAGACTATTTAAGCAGTGATTTTTTTTCTTTTTTAGTTTAATCTTTTTGTGCAGCAAATATTATGCTTAAATACTATGTGTGTTAAAGTGGGAAAGTTCTCTTAGTTCAGCATATATTGTTAGTACTAAACCAACTACAGCTTTGTGAAGTTTCATATCTAAACAAAGTCTACTGACATAGATGTCTGAATCTCTTCCAACCTAAATGATTCTATGATTAGAATGTGTTATTTCAGGTGATAGCAGTAACTGAAATTTATGTTTTTACTCATGGAGCTAATCTTGCACTTGGAAAATTAGAACATGCTTGCATACTTGTCTTCACCTACAGTTTCATGTTATTCTTGTAAATAGAAATGGTACAAAACACTGTTTTGAAAAAAAAAAATAATTATTTTTTTTTTTTTTTAGCTAAAGCTCCAAACAAGCCTATTCAAGTAGTCTATGTACCTTCTCATTTGTTTCATATGTTATTTGAATTATTCAAGGTAGGTTGCACTTGTTAATATTTGGAAGGGTTTAGTGAACTTACATTACTGTTGAACTTGAGATTATTTTCAGTTACAGCTCTTAAATATTATTTCAGTTTTCCTTTCTTAAGCTTATTCTTAAACAAGTGAAGAGGGTTTGAAACTGTTAAAAGCTATGCTTACAACCCTCTCTTATGCCCTTGTGTACTTAAAAAAATGTTCTGTATTCCCACTCCTTTTGTGCTTCTACAGCTGATTAACTGAAACCTCTCATGATAGTCTATTTTTGCAATGATGATATAGCTTGCAGTTTTCGTGAGCTTGCTTCTTTATTGGGTATTTGAGGACTGGTTAGGATCAGTGTCTTTTGTTTATTGTGGAAATGGCCCATACGGAATGACAGTGAAAAGGGGAACATGTGAAAGCTATTGTATGCTTTCCAATAAGATAGGTTGTCTCTAGGTGGTGCAATTGAACACTAGAAATTCAGGGGAAAAATGTATTTGGTCTGAGAGGAACTTTTCCTAAGTAATGATATTTTGGGTTTGATTTCTGGTATTTTTCAAGTATGTTCATTTAAGTCTTCCTGTATTTTGCCATTTGTAATATTAGTTCTAGGACAGAACAGGTGAGAATTTGTACACTACTTGTAGGTATGTTTTGGTATGAGTCATGAAACAGTATGAAACCAGTAAATTGTAGCTGTAAGTAACGGTAATCCGTGACAGATCGGCAGTGGAAACTCTGTTAATTGATATTATAAAGCCAGATTGATAGATGGTAATCTACCAATTATGTGACCCAGGCTGAGAAAATCAAAGCTTGTTCTCTGTGGTGAATGTCATTTTTGTTGTTCTGCAAGGTGAAGGTGAAGGACATTGTCTGTCATGCCTTAGGTATAACTACTTGATTTCACAATCGAGTTCTGTGGCTGTATATCAAATAGATAAAAGTATGTATAGTGGAGTTCTGATGTAAAAGTTTAACTGGATAATTAATAGGCTTGAAAGCACTTCTTGAATTGGTTTTAAATACGGCCTTTTCTGTGTTGTGTACAAATGTAGGACAAAGTATCTAGATTTAAGAAAATAAATGGTAGTTCTAAGTTGTAGCAAAAAGCATGTATGATGAAGTTAGAATCAAAGGCACTTTTTTTTTCTTTTATCTTCAGAATTCAATGAGAGCTACGGTGGAATTGCATGAAGGTAAGAAAGAAGGCTATCCATCGATCAAAACCTTAGTCACTTTGGGGAAAGAAGATCTATCTATTAAGGTAAATGCCTAAAAATAATATGCAGTTTACACACCTGCTAGGTTTAGAATAGTATGAATTGTAATTTGAAAAGGCAAATTATCACTTCTGACACTTGCTTTGTACTCATTAGAATAGAATTTTTCCAGTTGGGAGGAACCTGCAATGACCATCTAGTCCGACTACCTGACCACTTCAGGGCTGACCCAAAGTTAAAGCATGTTGTTAAGGGCTTTGTCCAAATGCCCAACACTGACAGGCATGGGGCATCAACCACCTCTCGAGGGAGCCTGTTCCAGTGTTTGGCCACCCTCTCAGTAAAGAAATGCTTCATTACGTTGAGTTTGAACCTCCCCTGGTGCAGCGTTGAGCCATTCCCATGCATCCTGTCCCTGGACACCAGGGAGGAAGAGCTCAGCACCTCCCTCTCCACTTCCCCCCTCAGCCTCCTTTATTCCAAACTAGAAGAGCCCAAAGTATTTCTAAAGTTACCTAGATAATGCTGCTTGAATTTTCCAGGTTTTTTTCAGAACACAATGTTTAAAGCTCTTAACTTTTCATTCCTTAGATAAGTGATCAAGGTGGAGGTGTACCTTTAAGAAAAATAGACAGATTGTTTAACTACATGTACTCAACAGCACCCAAGCCTAGTTTGGAGCCTTCGAGAGCTGTGCCTTTGGTAAGCAATTGCAGTATGTATTTAAGTGTCCCTTTGCACTACTCTGGTTGTACATTTCCCTTTACTGCAATATACTGGATCAGGTTTTTCATTGAAGAAATTGTTTATCATTAGCAATTCTATGCAGGTAAAACATATCAGGAGAAAATGGGTTCTGTTGTCACCACTTAGTCTTTGGAAGAGAAAATTGCTTTTCTTTGTCTTGACATTATATTCTTGGAAACAGGCATATCTGCATAAGCACAATATTTTCACAGGTTAATGGACAGGATTTTTAGTGTCGTATTACTGAGAAGGTGGATAACCTAATGAGCTCCTCTTTGGTGTGTAAATTACTGTTTATTTAAGTTTCCTACAATAAATGTATTGAAAAAGTGAGCCACGCTGACAGAATTATAGCACTTGAGAAGCCTCCTGGTAATGCAGAAGCTTATATTGAACTTTGAAAATTGTTTTTATATAAGTTATGGACTGTAAAAACACATGAAAAGAAATTGCCAAACCTGTATGTGATATGAACAGTTCTGGTATGTTCCTGTTCAGTTGGAAATACCTCTTGTGATATTCCCTTCTGAGATGTATCAGGGTCAGATTTCAAACAAACAGAATTTCCCCCAGTTTCTTCTGAGCAGAGAATTATTTCAGTGTTGAATGTGTAGATTCTTTTAGCAAGTATGAGTTTTAAAGTTATAATTAAAATTAAATTATTTCTAAATTTATTAAATTACGTATTGGCTCTTTGTGATAAAAATGATATAGCTACTGTTCCATTTGACTGGCTTTCAATAAGTGTATTAATACTGATACAGTGTTCTTGCCTCTTAGCTTTGTTCTCTGTTGCTTCTGACGCAATCCTTTATCTTCAAGGATGTCGAGAAAAAGTTAATTCTTTGAGAAATTTCCTTTCCCTATTTAGGAACACTCTCATCTAGCTTGTTCTTGGGTGATTTTCTTTTTTTTTTCCTGCTGTGATACTTTTCTTAGCTGCCTGAAAGCACTGCAAGCAGAGAATGTGGCACAGAGAGTATGGGATTATTTCTGATATAAAATAATCCAGTGGACTGAGGGTGAAACCAGTTCAGAGTGGTTCAGAGATAATAAAATTCCTTTTAGATTTTTAGCAGAAAGTCTTTATGGTACTGTCTTAGTCCACAGTTCAGAACGTGGTGACAGGTAAGTGTATTGCATTGTTTTTATTGCATTGTTTGATGTCAGTGTGGTGGATGTGAAACCCAGTTTTGTGTCTGCATTGACTTGATATTAAACCCTCACAGCTCCTACCTCTCTCTACAACACATTTTAGTAATACGTTTCAAACTTCTGTTTTTTCATAGAAAATATTCTTGAACAGAATGAGTGATAGGGAACATGTCTTAATTCTAATATAAATTTGTCTCTTTATGTCAAGAAGGGTAGAATCTTTCTTGATTCAAAATCTGCCTTTATTCTGTCTCACTTTTTATCAGCAATTTACTGTATCAGCCTACAAGGATTTCCTGAAACTTGTTCTCACTATAAACTTACACCTTGATTACCAGTTGTATTCACTATTAAAATGTCTCTTCCTTCGTGGCTCTCTGATTGTAAAATGTGTTCATCTTAGGATTGACAGTATTTTTTTTCTCTGTACATCTGTAGCTATGTATTCCTGTGTTTATTTCTTCATCTTCAAGACTGCTTGTTTTGATTCTGTGGCATTTATGCTTAGTATTCTTCTACTGTACCCTATTTTCAGGCCTGGTTTTCCTCTTCAGTCTAAAAGTCATTGCGGTCAGACCGGCAAAATATCCCCCTCTTTTGTGAACCTGCCAGCTTTTGCCCTGTCAGTCTGACCGGTGCCTGTACGTGACTGAACATCACAAAGAGTCGTTAAACTCTGTTATTTATATGTGTGTGCAGAAAAAGTCAAGAACTGGGAGTCTGTGGCATATCTTTTCACTAAAAGGAAAAAGGATTTAGCAGTGAAGCTTGACACATTATGTGTTATGGCCCAGATCCAGTTATAAAAACAATTATGCTATACTTTGTATGTCAGTCTAGAAATAAAACTCCTTCAGCAGAAAGGTTCCACGAAAATCCTCTTCAAAGCCCATATAGAAAGAGTTTCTTTATTCCTTAGTGCCAAATACCAAACCACTTAATAATTGTGGTGCTCCAGAAGGTAGCTTGTGTCATTCTTGACTTAGATAGTATTCTAAACTGAATTGCAGTGCAGTGTAAATAAGACATTTTTCTGTTCTAACACTTCTTCCCTTTGTTATATGATCCCCTGTCTAGTTTATGAAACATTCATGGATTTGGGGAGTGGAAGAGAGATCTTTTTGTTGACTGGTGAAAATTCTTTCTCAGTGTCATTGCAAATGTTGTTTACAAACTGCCAAAACCCCTTGTTACCATGGCAGCATTCGGATTCTAGCAGGTCTTGTGTTCATCTATACTGCTATACTCATAGTGGAAACATTAGAAACACATGGTAATGTTTCATGATAATTAGGTTTTCTTAGAGGATTTAGTGATTCTCTCTGGCAGCATTTGTTTATAGTGGGAGAAACATGGCTTAAATTAGGTTTGATTAAACCTGTACACTAGTAACACAGAAATTTAATAATTTTCTATTTGTACAATGCATACTGTAATATTTAATGAGAAATTGACTCTAAAAAGCTTTCCCTTCTCAAAGTAGATGTGCTGTCATTGACTATATTCTGTCCTCTAGGGCAAGCACAGACCTGTGTAGTGATCACTTCTTGTTAGTTGTCTTTTGCAAAATAGACCTTTTTGCAAGGTTTTGCCTCTCATCTGGGACCTGTTGTCTTCATACTTTTCATAAGTTAGCTGGTTTGGAAAATACTCTGAAGACAATGTAGAGAAGAGACTGACAGGAAATTTTTGGAAGAGGGCTGTATGAAATAAGTACGTGGGCTAGCACAGAGCATTAAAAGATCTTCCTGAAAGGAGGAGGAAGCAAACACAAGTTGAGCATAGGTTCTAAGGAGGTGTAATTCTGGAGAGAGGAAAGTATAATGTGTGTTCAGGATTGCTTGATACTGTCCTTTACTTGAGCTGTTCCTGGGGGCATGTACAATCTACAATTTGTCTTTTGGTTGCTGCGCTTTTTAATTTCTGTAATGTATTTTTTGTCTGGTCTCCAGAAAAGATACTAGTCAACTTTTGGTATTTTTTTAGTTCTTTCTAAGATAGTCAAATACTTTCCATTATTTAGAGGTTAAGAAAGAAATGCATCTACCTTCAAGCCCACACATTTGAAAGTGGTGCATGTGTCTCTAATGGGAGTCTTTGAGAATTACATTTTTAAAGCATACTGTTCGAAAAAGTGCAGCTAAGTAACTGTTTTAGCTGTGGAAAGGGGCACTAATAACTGTGACAAATGGTGTGAGTTGAGAAGGGCATCTCTGGCATTTGTTTCTCATTTTGCTCATAAAAACTGAGTGAGCAACTCTAACCCATTTAAGATCACTATATTTAGACTTCTGTAAAAACAAGGCAAAGAGGTCAAAAGATACTGTAGAGATAATAGATGATAGCAAGAGAATTTGGGATGGATACTGTACTACAAAGTTCTTAAATGTTCACCCCTTCCTGAAGAGATTTCCTGTAAAGTGATACCACATATTAGCTATGTCAAATGCTCACAAGGCCTTCTCTCTTTTGTATAATTTTGGGGCTTTGTTTTTAAGATTCAGGGCATGATTCTCAGTTATCTGTCAGGTTGCTTTTGTAGAAATATTATCGTGGAATTGAGTTTATCGGTTTTCTGAAAACTTTAGGTGTCTAATTCTGCTTGTAATCCACCCTTACAGAAAAGTTGTATTACTCCATTGGCTTGTGTATCCTTCTTTTCAAATGCTTGTGTGTCTGGAGTCCTTCCTTTATTGCTCTGGATAGTCCTGAAAAATTAAGGGGGGGTTCAGGTGAGTAATCAATCACGGTGATTCTCAGCACGTACCCAGTCATCTGAAAGATATGTAGACCAAAATCTTACTCCCTAGCTGCAGTGAGAGACTTGGGTGTTATTATAACTTTTTCTGACAAGAGTGGGTTGGAAAAGGTGCCAAATATTGACCTTGTTGCAGCTATGGTTATGAATATCAGTGTTGTAAATTTAAAATCTAAAATTTGTACCTGTCAAGTCTTCCGTGCTTTGAAAATTGTGTGGTCTGTACAGGGGTCTCAGTCCTCAGGTCATTTAGTGCTGTGGAATCCTCATCTTTTGTTAAATGGGGAACAACAGCGAGGATTCTTTGCTTGTATTGCTTTGTATGTAGTCTTCTGCAGTAGCCTCCTGATCTCTATTGCAGTGTGGCATCAGCAATCACTTAATAGTGTGACCTAGATGAAGTAAACACAATTGTCTGTGGCTTTCTTATGTAGTCTCCTAAGTGTGGAGAAATTTGAGAATAATAATCCTGGGCTTGGAGTAGAAAAAAAGTGCTGTCAAGATTTGATTTTTACCAATGAAAGAATGGAATATTACAGCGATGGTAATCATAGTGAGGAAGCAGCAGAGAGTATCGGTTTGCTTTGATGATTGGTGGCACCATGTACTGTATGCTACACCTACCTACCTATTTGAGAAAACGCAAAATGGACAAGGTAATCCTAACAAAGGACTGACGTTTTTCCCTTTTCTGTACTTAAACTAAAAAAATATGCCTAGGGAAAAAAAAAGATTGCTCAAAAGGCTGAATACCAACTTATAGTGTTGGCTGAGTAATGAAGGAAATCTTGAAAAGTAATGATCGCAAATCTAATATTTAGGCATCTTCTGGTTTTTATAAGTGATTGCAGTGATTGCATGTTTTTTAACTTTCCATCATGATTTTTGTTTTGTTTCTTGTTTTTGTAGGCTGGGTTTGGCTATGGCTTGCCAATTTCTCGTCTGTATGCAAGGTACTTTCAAGGTGACCTTAAACTCTACTCAATGGAAGGCGTTGGTTCAGATGCTGTAATTTATTTGAAGGTATGAATCTGACCCTTTTATAGACTAGTAATGCAGTGCAATTTGTTCATAGCAGGCTGAATAAGTGACCTTTCTCTCTTTTCACTCTTCAACTTGTTTTCAAACTTGTAATTGCCATGTTTGTTGTTTTTTGTCTAAATCAGTTATACAGAACTCTAAAAATCAAGGTTATAAATATTAATGTGGCACTAATAATACTTAGTATGCTTTGATTTTTTTTTTTTCAGTGCTCCGTGCTGGATCTTTGCATTTTGTTAATCCGTCATAAGTGCTGAATTTTCAAAGAACTGTGTGATGAGAGATAATTTTGGTTAATATTTTTTGATTGCAAAAAATTTTGACCACTGAAAACTGATAAGATTGACTAACTCCTGACTAGTACAGATGTTATTTTTCTATGCAGTTCTTGACCTCTGTGCAATAGACTGTATTGACCCTGTTGTCATTTTTGGGGAGATTCCAGACTACTCAGGGTTCTGAATGTAACATGTAGCTCATGTGCAGGTCACTGGCTTAGCATTGTCACTGTGCCTTGCTGTGTGTCGTAGTTGTGGAATCCCGTGCAAACTTCAGTTTCTGGTGCATTTAATCCTCTGTGTGTGTGTGCAAAGGAAAAAGGTGTGATCTTTCTCAGGGACATGTTAATGGACTGACCCAGATCAGTCCTCACACATCAGTGCACCGACAGAGTCAGAGTCTGCTAGAGAAGTGAAATGTTTCAGTAAAGTAGCTGTCTGCCCCATGTCAACGACAAATCTCTCTAAAATGTTTTTGACCAAAACGTGTTTTCTTGCTATCTTTGTAGGCACTACTCCCTCGAAAGAAGGGAAATATTTTAAAGTGTTATTATTTTCTTTTACCTTTTACTGTGACTAGAGCAATTAAGCACAGCTGAAGTATTTTCAAAATAGTGTTGTGACAGGTAGCATTTGGTTAACTGAGACAGCTGTTCGATGCAGAAGTTGTGACTGTAGAACCCTGCAGAATAAGATCTTGGTCTTGGTATCTCTGATGACATCTTACCATTGCTTTTGTTTTTCCATAGGCCCTTTCAAGTGAATCATTTGAAAGACTTCCCGTTTTTAATAAGTCAGCATGGCGGCACTACAAGACCACACCTGAAGCAGATGACTGGAGCAATCCTAGCAGTGAACCAAGGGATGCTTCTAAATATAAAGCTAATCGATAAGTTGCCGCCTTTTGTCTCTGTTGGAGATGACCTCTACATTCAGTAAAAAGTCTCTGCTTTGTTCCAAGATCCTTCAAACCACAATAGCTAGTTACTTCCAAACAAAGACCTAATCAGGGCATTGAAAAATACTAAGAACAAAGTGATGATTGGGACTTAAAGGAAGGCACTAAGCACGTTTGGTATGTGAATCCTGTCTGCTTCACCAGAATATGCTTGGTTGCTTCAGTCATGCATTGGCAACAGGGATCACACTGTGATTGCACTTAAGAATACAATGTTGTAGCAAAAAATACTATTGGAAATGGCCAATTTTTATTCCAATATAAGGATTGGCAAGATGTGCAGAATCCCTTTAAATGGTGAATAGTATCTTGCACAGCAATATGGTGTAAGATAAAAATTCTAATGTAGTTAAACATATGCTTTGAAAATCCACTTTTTGCTGCGTTTTATATTGCACAGTGTCACCTTTTACAGAAAATCCCTTTGAGCTCTCCAGATCTTATATCTAATGGGCTTATAAATGCATAGTTCTAAAAAGGGTTGTGCAGCTTTAAACTGATGCTTTCCCCAATTCCCAAATCCATTCATCAAGTGCATACAAACATTATGTGGTTATGAGACATTGGGACTTCCACTTCATGGTATGCACCTTAACAATTTTCTTGGCACGCAAACACAGAAATGCATTTCTATACATTTTTCCTTGTTTGGGGGAAAGATCGTAAGTAGTTAGATCATCTCTCCATGCAAGAAATTCTGTCAATATGGGGCAGAGGGGTAATTACAATTCATGTTTATTTCCCATCATTTCTGGGGAGGTTGGGAAGGGGAGAGAAATGCCGAAATGCCAGACAGCCAGTCATACAAATGAATTTGCCTTAAGAGTGTTGGTTGCTTAGAACCTGATTAGTTTAAAACCTGTAAATAGTTTGCAAAGTTATTTATATATTCAATGTCTGACTATAGTCTGGTAATTGAATTTGTAGTGTATATAAAGATGTTGTACACCATCTTTTGGAAAGTGTCATTGCTCTAAATACATGAAACTGGAAATATCATAGAAATGGGAGGAACAAAACATAGCTAGTACCTGATTTAAGGAAAAAAAATCAAAGAGAAAAAAACCTAAGTATTTTCCCCTTAAACGTATTGTAAGAGTTACTGCTGACTATTAGGAAACTGTTCTTCACCAAGCCTTTGCCAAATACTGTTTCTGATACTATGAAAAATGTGTGAAGTTTAGAAGTTCTGGTGATATCCTAGCTACGAGAATAAAGTAGATGAGTTGTAAGCAACTGCACCCTCAGTTTCTCCTAGGTGTTTTCGTAGTTTTTTGGAAGATACTGCAGATTTTGGCATGGAAAAATGAGACTTGTTTACTAATATTGTGGGAGAAGTGTCCCTTTTGTCATCCCAGTATTTATTTTTACAAAGAACTGCTCTGTTAGGTAAACAGGGATATGTTGAGAAATTCCTAGGTATTTTTTAAAAAAAATAAAATCTTAGTTTGACTTAATGATAATACTTTGCACTTCCATAGCACATTTCCTCAAAGGATTACAAAGTGCTTTGAGCAATAAACTTCATGTAGCCCTGTTTCTGAATAGTCGGAGTCCTTACCTTGCAGACAAACAATTTGTACGTGAACAGTTCAGGAGTTTGCAGGGCTTGAGGTTTGGTGGGCTTCACTGCACCCTACAGATAAGTCACATTGGAGCTCCAGGTTGGTTGTGGCACAGGTCTCTGCAGAGCTGGTCTGCGGGGGCCTCCCCCAGCCCCCTCTGCCAGCAGGGAGGGAGGGGGAATGTGCTGATGGGGACATGCTCTTCTGGTCCCAAACTGGACTCGTTTGGCCCTGGCTGGGGCATCTTTAGGTGGCAGGGTGAGGATGAAACACCTTGTAGCCTCCAGAGCAATAATTTCCTAAAATTGCAGGCACTGCTGCAGAGAAGGCAAATTGCTATTCAAGCAACACAGCTGTGCTGCTGGGGTGAAATTGGAGCAATAGGTTGACTGAAACACCAGTTGGAAGTCATATCTACTAAAATTTAAACACTTCTGCTCTCACCCATAACTTCCTACTGTTTTTTAAATTCATTTCAAGCTGTATGTGTTTGCTAGTAATCGCAGAGGAGGGCTTGCTTAAAAACAGAAATTCGTAATGAAGCTATTTTCGCAGTTGCATCTGGTCAGTTTTTCCCAGAATATTACCTAAAACATTCCAAGGAAGAAGATAGTTTGTCTAAGAAGCTGAGTTTCAGCTTTTGTTGGCAGTTGTATTTTGAAGTAGTAAATACTGACCTGGTGCCTATTTTTGGCTGTCTCCTTGTACATAGAGAGGAGAGGGAACAGAAAGAAAAGAAAGGTTGCAGGCATATTGAACTTGTTTTCATGAAGTGAATATAAACCATGGAAGCCAATGAATGAAAGGCGAAGATACTGTGGAGGGTGTTATGGTGTGTTAGTAATTTCACTTTTTTTATTCACAAAAGCAACTGGCTGACTTTCAGGACTGAAGTGCTCTAGTACTTGAAAACTTGTCCCTTCAAGTCCCTTGAAACAGCACCTATTTCCAAGAACCCTGAGCATGTACAAGCAGCTCAAAGCAGGAAGGTGGAGCACGAGGAATGCATTTTCTTTCCATTTCCCAAGGTCTGTTCATGAGCATTACAGTCAATATAAGTGAGAAGCAACTTTTCTCCTCTCTGACCTTGTCTAGGCAGCCTGTTCTTTAGGGGAGATCCCAGGTATGCCTTAAGCTGTTCTTCACTCGTTGTCCTCATGCCATACTTCTGTATAGGGGTATTAGTCTGAAAACTGTCTTAAAAAATAACAGCAGCAGACCTTTGATTAGAAGAGAGGGGTTTTTGTTAGTGACTATGTGTGAAAAATGAGGGTGGATGGATTTTTCATATGGCTAGTTTAACTACAGGTACTGATCTTTTTTTCACTACTTCTACCTTTGATTGGAGTCTGTTATAAGTATCTGTTTTAATATCTTGGGGTTGTTAATTCAAACTTTCTGGTGATATAAAAGTATATTTTGTTTTTATGGCTTTCAGATGTATGGCCTGATAATGTTATTGCAACCTGCTTTGTCTTGAGTTACAGGGCATATAAATAGAAAAAAAAAATGTTTTCAGTGAAAATGCTTCCTATCTGCTGTGTTTAGTGATTAACAGAAACAAACTGAGCAAGAGATGTTTCCTCCTCAATTCTTCCTGAGAATTTACAAACAACTTCTGTGTGTTGTAGTGTAAGAAATAGTTTTACTTTTTTGTCCAGAGTGCATTTTTCTGCTGTATGTGCCTTGAATGTAATCTATTAATCCCCTGCCTAGTTTAGTACTGATACTGAAGTCTTTCCAAATTATATACATATTTGTGCTCCCTGTTTTTCTAGTCTTTGTTTTGAGGCCAACAAAGGATCTTTCAGAGTCAGCACTTGATGAGAAATATTCAGGAGATACCAAAATGCTTCTTTTACAACTCAGTTGCAGTGTCTTTGCCTCTGTGCTTGATTGTCATGGCCCAGGATGGTACTGAGAAGGTCTTTGTGCTGCTGCAGTTTGTGCTCCCTCTCGGGCAGTGTTTAAAGCAGGTCCCCTGGCACGTGCTGAAAAAATATGGAGATTAATTGTAGTTGTCTTGGAAAACTCAAGCTATCTTTTGGCTGTGTAAACTACACTTGCTGCTCCAGCTGGATAACATACTTTTCTTTCTCCTCAGTGGCATCTAGAGTTTGCTTTGAAACGGCTGTTCACTTTCTCCAAAAAGCAAGGAAGAGTGATCTTTCAGTGTAGTGCAATCTCCTATTCACCTCCACCCAAACTTAGTGTTTAGGGTGAAATCTCGTCCTCATTGACATGGAAGACATTTTCCCCTCTCTCTCCTTTAATAAGCACTTCTAGATCCTTATGTGGTAGGTGCAGCAAAGTGGTCTTGATTGATATAAGTAATTTTGTAGGAAGTGGCTTAAATGTTTATTGTTAATATTTATCTCTTGAGGATAACCAGGTCCGATCCTGTGGTGTTCAGTTTCCTTGCACGTTTCCTCAGTTGCCATCTATTAATAGATGCTGTGGTTTCTAATAGCACTTCATCTCTTCTTCCTGACATACCTGCCAATGGACTAATACATATAAACATGGTTTTGTAGAACTTAGGAGAATATGATGGCACACAACAGAGTGAGGTATTACTGAGCTTAAAGGTGAGTTTATTCATAAATGAGGAATATATTAATAGTTACAAATTGTGTAGCAACTTCAGGGCTGAATCTTGCAAATACTTGCACAAGTAAACAGTGTATGAGACTAATCTCACTTAAAGGAATCTGTTCTCAGGATCAGGACTTAAGCTGTTGACATTAATTTGAAACAATGAAGATTTATGTAACTGAAGTGGCTTTCTAATTAAAAATAAATATGAAAATTTAAAGTTCACGTGCTTTAATTGCAGTATTATGTTGCCTTAAAAGATCTCAGAAATTGGCAGAGAACTTGTCTGTTTCTTAAACCTGGAGACTTTTTAATGTATCAGTAGGACTGCTGTGTTTCTTATGATTCTGATGTGGTCGAACTAGTATTAATTGCTTTATAAGCATTTTTGCTTTGAATTCTGTGGTGCTGAGAGGTGCCAGATTGACGGTCCTTTCAAATCCCTTCCCTCTGTAGATCATGTCAGGTGATGGCAGGACATGTTTCTCCCAAGATGTGCCCTCTGAGCTCTCAGCTGTCCAGCAAGGACTGTCCTTGCACGAGGGACCTGCTGGCTCTTCCACCCTCACCATCCCTGCTGAACTGTTCACAGTTGCTAAATGTGTAGTGGGTTTTATGACTGAGCTTCTGACGCGGGTGGAAATTGAGTCAATTTGTTCCCAACATCAGCTACTGGTGGGCTGGCCTGTGTTCACCTGGCACCCAAGAGGGAACAAGGTCTCGTGTGGCCTTTCCTCTGAGGTGGCGTTGTTTGAACCAACTGAAGCTCTAACAGAGGAGTGGGAAGCTGATTTTTCATGAGACTTCTTGGTGATGTTTTGTATTTAATTTCAAGTCTTCTGTAACTTGTGTTGGAATTGTTTCTAGTCCAATAACTCGTGTATATAATTTGTGTATACTCTTCCTTTTTTTTCATTGCTGACAAATAAAAATATGTAAAGTCTACATGATGACATTTTTAAGGGACTTATTCGGTTTCACACTCTATGGAGCTTAGTTTGGGATTTGGTAGCTCAAGTTAACACAGATGCCTGCAGAGGGCACCCTCAGAGAGCTGCAGCTGGGAGCTCAGAGCAATTTTAGACAAAAGTGTCCATTTCAGTAAATCGGTGTCTGTCAGTATGATGTAGGACACTTGGAAACTGCCCGCTACCTTATGCACTCAGTAAAATGGCCAGGTCCTGTACATGATAATGTACAATTTAACCAACTTTACAAAATATTTTACAAATAGCTGCATGTGATGGAGGAAGAGGTCGGATTCCTGATTTCTTCCAGCATATTTGAATACATTTTGTCTTGCTGTTATTCTGTGCACTTAATGATGGAGAATGATCATTTGCTAAACATATTTTACAGCAAGAGAACTAACGTTTCTAGATCTTTAATGGCATATGAAAGTATTTTATGAAGGTGCTTGATACACAACTGTTAGTGCTCAAATATATAATTAATATCTAACTTTCTGTTTTTCAATAAACAGTGGAACAGTTGGGTAAAACCGGCAAAAAGATCACCTTGGGCACTTCCCTGTAGATAGAGTTTCATTCAGTTAATGAATGAAGTCAGTTCTGTGGATGGCATGATAGTACTACCGCTCTTTGCATAATGACTAACCACATTTAATTAGCTTCCATGTAGTTTTTCTCTATGTTCTTAATGACAAACTGACTTGAATTCCCAGAAATTGGAAGTCAAAAGGTGTCAGAACAGATGTACTTGATGTCATGGCATTTTCCTGCATTTCTTTAAAAGATCCAGACTCTGAGCTTGCTGGTGCTTTCTGACAGTTCCGCACGTTCCCTGTGTGTCTGTGATACAAGTATGTGCTGTGGGATGTCTTGAAGAAAAGGTACTATTGAGGGGAGAAAAAAAGAAAAAAAAAAATATTAAACCACCCAAGATTTGCCATGCGTTTTGGATTGTTTAGTTTGGAACGTGCTGTTTTGGGGGGAATCTTATTAGTTCTAACATAGAATATGCCTTATGCACTTTTCTATTTGCATGTGAACAATATGAATATTTAAAATGTCCTCCTTGTTCTTTGATGGAAAAAATGCACACATTTGGGAGACACCTTTTAGATAACCAAAGGAATAAAAAAGACATTTTCTCTAAGGGATAGATTTGTATTTTGTTTTAACATTTGGATTTTAATATTTGTAGCAGTTCAAACTTAGGACACTGTTAAAAACAAAATGTAGTAGTTAACTTTTAGACTAATGATACAAAATATCTTAAGTATGGCCAAGTGGCAAAGTAACTGAGTTCCTACTTTATGCATTAGTTTTTAGATGAAAAATCTGGAGACTAGTATGGCATGTTGTACATTAAAGTAACACAACCCTGTTGATATTCAAAGCTAGTCACTTGTGAAGAGCAGGTTATAATTAATTAATCCACTTTTCCTAAATGGATGATGGCTTTGCAGTTCACAGTTTCTTTATTTTATAGAAAACCAGGGTTTGTTTGTAGGGAAATAGGATTAGAGAATGATAGAATAGGGTTAAAAAATTCCATGATGTGCTGAAGAGGCTATAATTTATTGTAACAAAGCTGTTTCTAGAATTCGATATACATGCAAGACTTGACATGTGGCTGCAGCCTGGTCAGTGCTGCTGTGGGGGATTTTCCCTTTGAGTGTTCCTGCCTTCAGAGGCTTAGGCACCGGAATAATTGTTTTGAGGTAATGGACCCTTTTCTTGATCAGTTCGGTTAAACATTTTTTTAAAAAATTTTTTGCTCGGTTTTGTACTTGTGAAATCCGTGCCTTGCAACCGCATTTTCACTTCTGTTTACCACGGTCATTTACAAACAAAAAGGCCAAAAAAGTCTTTAGATTCCTGGATCCCTCAGCTTTCCCTTACCAGCAGTTTTGTTTGGGGCCTTTCTGCCAACAGGAGCCGTCAGTCACAGGAGTCACTGCACTGTTTGATCCCTGAGAACCAGACTGACCAGCCGGATCCCCAGGCAGCACCTGCCGACCCTGACGAGCTGCTTGTAGCCCCAAACACTTGGGTTCACCTGCCCCTCGAGATGTGCTCCTGGTCATGAGCTCTGCTGCACCAGCAAGTGCCACCTCTGCAGATCAGGGGATTTCAGGCTGCTTTAAAAAAGGAGAATCCTGGTTCTTTCCCATGTGCTTGTTGAAGTCAGTTAATGGCAGAGAATCAGGTGGAGTAAGCATTTGTGGTGTCATCCCCCCTCAAATGCATGTCTGGGCTCTTCCAGGTATTTACTGCTGTGCTGTGGTTATTTAACATTGTTTGCTGGGCAGCAAAAGGAATCCCTCCTGCCGGTGGAGGTGAGACTTTTATCCAAAAGCTAAATGTACATGGAAAGCTGAGCTACCAAAATGACAAGAGGAAAATATTGGAAGTACTCAAAAATCCTGGTGACTCCACAGAGTCTTTACGGTATTTCCTGTATAGCACAGACCATGAAGTATTACCAGAGAAATTTGGGACCAAGCCCTGTAACCTTTTTAAGCCTTTTAGGAGACAGTTGTCTTTTCATAGGGTGAAACTGCTTTTTGAGAGGGATTAAAGGAGGTGGTAGTTCCAAAGGCATCATTTACTCCTCAAATTTGTTTTCCCTGTTTGTCTTCGGATTGTATTTTGCCATACTCCAGTATACAGACCAGCTCTCATGTCTGCAAATCTGCCTTACCTGGCTTATCAACTTGCAGTTCACAGTTTCTCATTGAAGGAAGGATGGATGCTGTTGGAGAGAATATCTAGAAAGGGTTGGAGATGCCAAGCATGAAAGAACTGTTGGATATTAGTCAAGCATTGGAACAGGCTGCCCATGGAAGTGGTTCAGTCACCATCCCTGGAGGTGTTTAAAAGGTGTTTAGACAAGGTTCTTGGGGACATGATTTAGTGGTGGACTTGGCAGTGTGAGGTTAACGGTTGGACTTGATCTTAAAGGTCTTTTTCAACCAAAACAATTCTATGATTCTGTGAAGAAAAGTATTGGCCCAACCATAAACTGCCCATGAGTAACTGCTGGGGCAGGGGAATTCAAGACTTTTATTTGAGGAACTGGTTTTAACCTGGGAGCCTACTGCCTGTAGCTGGAAGATCTGGCAGAGTGACTTGTAGGAAGATTCTTGCTGGAGTCTCAGTCCCATGTTCCCTGATTTAGCATGACAAAGATGCATTTCCAGAGGCTCTCATCTATTTTTACCTTGTTCTGCATCTGTCTCCTCTCCCTCAGGCTGAGCTGTGAGGCAGTGGTATTGATTTCCATTTGGACTGGAAATGCTTGTGCCACCTTGGGCACACCAGGAAAGGGCCTTCCCTTCGGAAAGAGAAGGGAAGAAAATGTGTGTGTGCGCGTTGTATTTTGAGAGGGGAAAAGAGAATCTCTCTTCAAAATAAGATCAGAACAGGAGTGCTTAAGATAGCCTGGTGCCTGAAAGGGTCACCACACAGGACAGGTCTGTTTTCAGCTCTGATTGAGGTCAGAGGTCTGGACCAGGCTCAAGTGAAACTGCTGCTTAATTATATGCTATTGCCTAAGACATTTTTCCCCCGATGGTTTGTTACCCTATTCTACAAGCAAATTCAGTGTTGTGTCAAACCCTTCCTTTCTGCTAAGCTGAGTTGGTAGCCCTTCTGTTGGTTCAGGGGACCTTCTTGTTCCCATGGGTGTCCATGGGGATGTGACACTGGGGACTCACCAAGCCACTTCCCTTGGCAAAAGTCATTCCCCTAAGATTCTGGAGTGGAAAAGCAAGGATTGCAGCTGAGGAAACAAAGCCACAAAGCCAAGGGGAATTTAAACAGCTTCACCTTGTTGAATGAAAGCTTTGGAGCAGGGAAAGAAGTATGGGATCTGCCACTGATGTTGGGCTCTAGAGCTGTTTTAATCTTCTCATAGTTACTCTTCCATTGTATGTCTGTGGCCAGTAGCCAAGCGAGGTGTGAAGCCTGTTCACCCTCCAGACCAAAATCACCTCTGCCTGTTATTTCAGGGGAAAGAAGATGACAGTGAATAGCAGCAGTTCCAACAGGGTGACTTGTAGATGTAAAAGGGAAAGCTAAGCGGACAAGGAAAGCAGCAGCAGTGTTCAGGAGAGACCAGAACGAGAAATGCTGGGGATTTATCCTCCTTGATTAGTGGTCCATGCTCTGAGCTGGTCCCCTTAGGAAGTCAAGATTCCTCTTCTTGAAAAAGCATCTCGTTTTCTTGTGACTTTGTTTGAGATGTCTGTTTCCTGTTGTTAACTTTGTCCACCTTCCAGCTGCCAGTACTGCTTTGTGCTATTCTAAATATTGTCATTCTTTTGAGAATTCTGTCCCTGCAGTATTTGGAAATAATTTTTAATATGCACAAAAAAAAGGTGATGTTTTTTGAATGTTTCTTTCTTGAGCCTTGTGAGTTAAATCATCCCTGAGAGTGAGCTTACACAATGTTATATGTCATACCTAAATGATGGAAGGATCAAAAACTAAGGAAATACTGTAGATGTTTCACAAGTGCTGGCACAAAAGCTCTGCCTTGTAGTGCAGCAAATCATCTCTGCTGCTGCAGCCACATCTCAAACATTCTCCTACCTGTTTCATATAAACTCATGAATTTACAGCGGAGACTTTCACTGCTTCCAGTCATGCTTCTAGTATTGTTTTCAGGGTTTCTGTGGTGCAATGAAATCCCAGTTAATTGAAAATGCTTTTCAGTTCAGACTACTGGATTGAAAGCTTGTTCCAAATCGAACTCAGTGCTTGTTTTGCACTAGAGGGAGATGTTCCCACAGGGTGCTGCAGCTCTTGCTTTATGTCACCTTGGCTGGGAGGACCCAACTAGGCGGTGGCTCATGTTGTCTCTGGGTTTAGATCAGGCCTGAGTGAACGAGAGTCCCCGTTGTCCCTTCCCAGAGCACTGTGGGCTGCATGGGTGTCTGTGTGCACAGAACTGGGTCCTCAAAGGCAGCGAGTTTGCAGGGAGATGTCCGTCGGACGTGGTTCCTCTCCGTGGGGCTGCGGAGGGAGCTCAGAGGCAAAAGAGAAGCGTGACTGCCGCCGGGCTGGTTTTCTCAGGCCTGGGAGCATATGAGGATGTCTCATGTATCCCAAATGATGGAAGGCACTGCTCAAAACAGCCCCAAACCCATCTTAAGTATTATAGCTTGTATTACCAGGGAGCATTTTGGTGTGGACTCTGTGCCTTTAAACAGTTTCTCTGCCATGCTGGATGACTTTGGAATTCGTTCTTATTCTGCAGTTAAAAATACTTTAGCTGGGAAGTTCTAAATCCTTGCCTGCTGGTTCAGCTTCTCCCTGCCTGAGGCAGGACTGACAATAAATAAATAAAGGAGAAAATATTTTCTACAGATAGTGCAGTAATAATTTCTTGCTTGCAGAAAGGACAAAAGGGAAAGAGCACAGCAGGAACGTTCAGGCATCAGACTGACTTAGGTGGAGTTGTCGTGAAATCCAAAGGCCGGGGTCAGCAGTTGTCCCTGTGGCTACTGCTTGCTGCAGTTTTGCACAAATCTGGAAGAGCTGCAAACCGTCCTGGCACACGCAGGAGCATCACAGCTGCTGCTGGGGATGGTTTTCAGAAGCAGAACCAGGATGGCTGCAAAAGCACTGACTCTTCCTTCCACTTAAAAGTAAGGATTAAAGTAGAGGCTCCTGGTTCCACTGCGCTGGGGCAGAGGGTCAGGGAGGTCCCAGACCTGCTGGTGTCCTATGCTGCACCTCGCCAGCTGCCTGGGGCAGTGTTTCCTGCCCTGACCTTGCAGCCAGGAAAATGCAGGTGAAGGCGAGGAGAGCGGTGGTCCTGTGGGAACAGAGAGCAGCAGCAGTAATTTGAGCGGCAGGATTTTGGGTAGGTTGGCAAAGCTGCTCTAGTGGCATTTGTGGAGGCACAAGGGGCTTATGCTGGGGGTTGTGTTTGTGTCCAAAGGTGCTATAAAATGAAGGTGAGAGGCAGGAGTATCTGTTGTACACTGTTTATTTTTCATGTGGAGCTTGGCTGATAAATAGGACTGAACTAAAGCAACACTTATGAAAAATAAAACCTAACCATGACTCAGAAGTGCAAAATTGTCTTCCACCTGTCCAGAGACAGTGAGGTTATGGTTTGCTGGAGACAGCACATGGATATTGGTGTCTGTACCAGCAGGGCAAAGGCTTCAGCTTATTGATATCCAAAATGCGAAAGGATGTCTGGTACAGTGTATGGCTTTGTCACTGGGTGGCCACCTGTGACTCTGAGAAACAGCTTCTGTTAAGAAGAGGTCACGGGTGAATTTTTCCTCCCATTCCTATTTACAAGTTGTGGTGCTGTCTTCCACTCAAACCACTGAACAAGGGCTGCTGAATGGTGAGCACTGTGAAATTAAAACAACAACAACGAAAACTGTTGAAGCCAAGAACAACAAAAACATGCCCACCCCAGTTACATTTGAACATGGCTCCTGGTATAAACAGCACCAGTAGAAAGCAGATGGTTCCCATGGTGGAGGAGTGGTTTGTGATGGGAAGACTTAAGAGTTGCAAAGGATAAGAAAAACTTAACAAGTGCATCCCAGGTGTGAAATTACAGTAACAGGTTGCCTAAGGCTGAGAAAGGTCTTAATTGCATTGTCCCAGTGGGTGCACAGCTGGTGGCAGCTGAACTGCCTGTGGCTCTTCCCTTGCACCTTCTACCCTGTTCCCTGCTCATCTCTTTTTGCAGCTCTGTGAAGAAGGAACTCGACTCCAGAGGACAAAGCGTGCCATGAAATAGTACATACTCAGTCTCATGGTACTTCAAGGAGTGTCTGGCAAAATATTCCCCAAGGAAAAAGAGTTACCCCATAGTGGGGAACAGATAAAAACTGTGGGGAATGAACAGAGTGTGGGGCTTATTTGGTGCTTGGTACAAGGGTCCATAACTTACCTGCCTGAAAAAGTATCTGGAAGGGAAGGAGTGAAAGGAGTTTACCTACTAGGTCACTTGAGGAGGTAGGGATAGTCACCTGGGGGAAACTGCTGTTGGCTGGTACTACCACCCTGTGCTCAGGCACCCGGGTGTATTGTTCCCTCAGTTCTTGTCTGAGAGCTGCTCGGAGCCCTCCCTCTCCCAGCCTTTCCTGCGCTGCCTGCACAGGGAACCAGCAAAGCGCTGGCTCGTGCTGCCTGCATGTTGTGATGGGTTTGCAGCTCCAGAGAGGTGCGGCACAGCGGCAATGTCGCTGCCGCGACCCCCTGCCCAGGCTGCTCTGAGCTGTGCGGGCCTGGCAGCACAGCTGGTGCTGGGCTGGAGAGCCTCCTACGTGTGCTGAGGCAGCTTCACCAGGCAAGCCGGGGAGAAAAATCACATCATTGCTTTGCAGCCCAACGGCAGTGATGTGGGCTGGGTGTCTCCTGTGGCTCTCTGAGCTGTGGGGCAGGGCAGCCGTGGGGACCGAGGGCCCCTCATGCTCAGAAATCCTGCAAGTCTGCAGCCCCCTCGCCAGGTGGTCTGCTGAGAGGCTGGATGGGGGAGCTGGACTTCAGGCAGGTCTGGCTTTGCCAGGCTGGAGGGAGGTCAGTTTAGTGCATCCAGGGGAGGGGAAATCTTCTACTCCTGCTACCCTTCTGTGGTTCTGCTTGGGGCTGTATGGGTGTCATGGACGGAAAAAGGAAATCCCCATGCCTAATTGTGTTAAAAACGTTTCCATTGGTTTTTTCCAACTTTCTTTCCATGTTAGGGTAGAAGAATGGCCTCGGGACCCCTGCAGGGGCAGGGTGTCTGTGAACATATCTTGTTTAGATTTTGATGAGTTCATTTAACCAGCTGAGTAGCATATGAGAACAGCAGCACAGCTGTGCTCGTCGTTTGGTGATACGTAGCTGGGAGCAGCAGGGTTTCCTGGGAGGCCATGTAGCAAGGCCTTGAGATCCCATGTGTGTGTGATTCAGAATTCACCAGTAATAATCACCAATATCTTCAAACCATTTCCTACAACACCATGTTCCAGCTAGGGCTGTCTTCATTTACTTTCTCACCTCCAAAGTGCAAAACCAGGGAGCAAAACAGAAGTTACCAGGTTGCTGTTCAGGCACTAGGAACATGGAGAACGATTTGATAAAGCAGATACAGCCTGACTCTTTACATACAACCCATACAGAGGCTTGGTCAACAAGCAGCATTCAATAGCTGGAATATATCAAATGGATTTCCACCAACTCAGCTGGAGAGCTCTCTCTTTCACTGGCATGATTTGGGGTCTGGGGCAGATTTCATTCAAAAAGGAAAAAAGTCAAAGTTGATTTCCCATTTCTGGATGTATTTTCAGCAACAATGCCATTCCTTGACGTGCCAAGAAGAGCTCAGGGTTAGCAGGGTCCCGTGCAACTGCATCTTCTCCATCCACAGGCTGCAACCATCATCTGTCTATGTGCCAGGTCTGGATCGGGAACTGACCGGGTTCCTGCCGCCAGCCCCACTCGCTGCAGAGTTCCCCGCCGGCCTGGCCTGGCCGCAGCAGCCACAAGCAGCAACATGTGGACAGGACCCTGCACAAAGGTGTTTGGTTTTTTGGCCAGTCCCTGGCATTGTGTCTGGCAAGCGCTGCCGGCCGGGCCTCCAGGTGCCGCGAGGGAGTGGGGATGGGATAAGGTCTTCCTGAGATCTCCCTTGCTGTTGCGCTCCAGTCTGTTTTCAACACCTCCCAGAGCATGTTCCCTGCTGTCAGAGGTACCCCTGATGTTCCCCGCGCTTCTCCCCATCCAGCGGTCGAGTTCATAGCTTGTTCTTCTGTCTCATGGTTAAAAAAATGTAACTTTGTTTTTACTTTTCGTCCTCATCTCCCTCGCTCATGCTGCTGAGGGAGGCAGAGGCAGCTTTTGGAGAAGAGGGTGGGGAGGCTTTATTGAAGACCCAGGGTGGAGATGGAGAGCGGGATGGAGAGCGGCCTCGCGTAGGGCTGCTGTTGGGGCTCTGCCGGGGAGAGAAAGCCTGGAGCATTCGGCCGCTTCGTTCCTGGAACATCTGCTTCTGCAAAAGCAAAATGAAAAGATGCTCTTTGAGGAATGCGCAGAGGGGCAGGTAGGTCTGTGGGCAGGCAGGGGCTGCGCTGTGCCTCTTGCCTCAGAGAGAGCAGGGAGACACAAGTTCCGTGCTGAAGCAGGGCCAGTTCAGCCCACACGTCGCCTCTGCCTCTTCTACTGTGATCATAACAACCTGTTTTTTACATGACAAGGTTTTTCCTTAGATTGGACATCCCTAGTGTGAGAATACTGTGTGTGTTGTCCTAAGCCAGACAGGGGGAACTCCCTTTGGGGTTTTTTTGTATGTGTTGGTCGCTGTCTCAAAAAGTCAGTTTTGTGCCCGAACTCCCAGCATTCTTTTTTCCCAGGACCTTCTCCTTTGAGCATGCTGGGACAGACCAACCATCTTCTACTGAGCTCTCTGGCTGGCCCAGCCTTTTTTCCTCCTTCCCTTCTTTTGGGAGGCAGCCCAGTGCCTGCCAAATACTGGCAGACACTTTCCTGGAGCAGGTGCCACCCAAACCCTTAAATTAGGTGGTAGGAAGGTCAGAATTCAGGTGTCTGTGTCAAAAAGAGAAACATGTGCAGGCTCTATGTTCTGCTTTGGGCTTTATTGTCATTTTTGCTTTATAAAGCTGAGTGGAGACTTGCTGGAGCTGGTGGGGTGGAAGAGACCAGCTATTCAGTCAAGGATTCCGCTACACTAAGGCAAATGCTGCTACTTGTAAGTGCCTACGTGGCCTTGCGTTAGGCTGCCAGGCGGGGTTACAGGAGATCTGGCACATTCTGCACGGCTGCCACAGGCTTCATGTGGGAAATGCCACATGCGAGCGCCCTGCTGCTCCTCCTGGGGACAAGGAACAAGAAGGCTCAACCTCAGCTGGAGCACTGGGGTTTGTCTCGCAGGTGATACTTGGCTGGAACGGAAGAGCCGGCGCAGACAAAGTTAAGTTGCTGCTCAGGTCTGAGGGCAAAATGCTTCTGCAGAACGTATTCTGGGTTTGCCCGCTTGGGCAGCTGCAGCCCACGGGCTTTCTCAGCTTGAGTTTTCATTTCGTTCTTCCCACCTTTCCCCCTGCAGCAACTCCACTCTGCCATAACCTTCCTCCCACCAAAAGAGCATGTGCTCCCCCTCTCCAAACTTCTGTATTCCCTCACAGCAGAGGGACAAATGCTAGGTGTTCCCATCAGGTTTCTGGTGTTTGCTCATCCCAGGGATTAATGATCGAGCACAAATACCAAGTTTAACTATTCCTCTGTGAGTTCCCTCACTCCATTTATATTTTTATCACATTGGCCTTTATTAACTTAGTTTCAGAGCCTGGATGTTGCTGCAGTGCAGAATGACAGAACAGTTCCTGCCTGGAGCCACGCTTCACCACGCTCTCATGCACAAAGACCCACGGCCTGTGACCTACCGCTGCACTCCTGCTAGCTCCAAAATAGTCAAGACTGCCTAGAATCTCCATAGTTAGCAGATGGTGGTTGCTCCTGATAAATGGTGCCAGGAAGCATTTGGATGGGGGAGGATTTCTACTGCTGAGAGCTGTGAGGATGTCACCAGGGCTGGCAAAGCCCTGGAGCCCAGTCAGATTCAGTGGTAGGAATGCAAAGTGGGTTTTTTTAGATGAAAGAAACAGAGGTTTTGTTGATATGATTTAGTTTGTTTCATCCTCTTACTGAAAATAACTCAAAAAATGGTATTTGATAGGAAATATATTTTTCCTGGCCAAGCAAAATATTTTGATTCCCTTTTCTCCCTGGCACCTTACCAGCTCGGTGACACTGTGGTGCCTCATGCTGTTGTGGTACCAGTGCTGGGAGAGACCCAGGTGGCCCAGCTTGGCTGGTAACCCAGGTGACAGGGGCTGCTTGACTGTCTCTTGGGTCACAGGGGTCAGGGAGGGAACAGAGAATCCCACCTTCCTGCGAAGGGCCTCAGCCAGGCTGGAGGACACATTTGCTTCCTGGTCCCTGCTTCAGCAAAGAGCTGGAGTTTGAAGAAGCTGGTGCACTCACACCTTCAGCAGCGTAAGTGCCCGGCTGGTCTGAATTGCCTCCTGCCTCTGTTAGTGCTGTGACCACTGTGGTGTTGGCTCAAGCCACCACTGCTGCAGGAGGAGCAGGTGTGATGCACCTGCCTCCAGAATGACTCTTCCCCTCCAGCTTTGCTCTAGCAGAGTCAGTAAGTCATGCCCTTCACAGGCAAGGTCTTCCTAACGGAGTGCTCCTGGGGCCATGGGGTGCTGAAGGAGCAGAGCAAGTGTTAATGGTTCCCTTAAAGTGCTGGAGGGTTAGATAAGGCTGGGCAGGCTCTGGACCTTCACCCAAGGCAGGAAAATAATTTCAAAGCATTGGTTCAAGTAAGTTCAGGTACACCCAGCCAGCTTAGGGAGATAATGCTTTGCTTTTGGCAAATTTGCTACTGGGCAAAAGCATTTTCATAGGATCATAGAATAGTTTTGGTTGGAAAAGACCTTTAAGATTGAGTTCAACCACTAACCTGGCACTGCCAAGTCCACCACTAAACCATGTCCCTAAGAGCCTCATCTACACGCCTTTTAGACACCTCCAGAGATGGTGACTCCACCACTTCCCTGGGCAGCCTGTTCCAGTGCCTGACAACCCTTTCCATGAAGTGCCTGTTTCTGAATTTTATTGCTACATGTTGATATTCCTTTGTTTTACAAAACAAGTGCCAGCTGGGCCTTGCAGTGGACTGCTGCTTTCTGCAGGCTTTCAAGGCTGTGCTGATGTCCAGGCTGCAAACACGTACTGTGGCCTAAACACCCTCTGTGGATACTAGTTGCAACCTGTAAGATCGATCTGAGGTGATGCAGCTGCTTCCCACTGCAAACATCCCTGACTCCCTCTGTGTGCAGAGCAGAGGGCAGCAGCCCTTTGAAGGGACACCTCATCCGATGGGACCCTCCTGAGGGAGAGCAGCAGGGAAGCGCTGCCCCGGGAGCCTTGCCGAAGCGCAGGCGCCTGCTCCTACGTGTCTGGAAGGAGGTGGAATGAACCCCACTGCTTCCCATGTCTATGGAGCGGCGTCTCTGCCATTAGTGCCCCCGTGCTGAGCTGCAGGGTGCTCCCATCTCATGCCAGAATGAAAGTTTCATGCCGTGTTAATAGGTTTTTTTTTTCTGACACCTCTGTGACTCTCTCTCAGAAAAAACACACGCAGGGGATTGCACAGGTGGGCAAAATTGGCAATGAATTACAGACATCTTGATGTTTGAAAACTGACATTTTGACCTTTTTCACAAACAGGCATTTTTTTGTGGGTTACATGGCCCTTACTTTTAGAAAATTGATGCTAGCATAAGGCGTGTTATAATAATTATTTATGAAGTAATAATAATAGCATATTAATGGCATGCAAATTACTGATCTAGGAATCTAGCATGCCCATAACCATTCCTGCACTTTTAATGTCAACATTAAGAACAACATCTAACTAACAGTGATAAGGCAAATTAATGTTAATAATAGTTTTGACACTAATAGCAAGTTATCATTATTTTAAAAGTCTTTCCTGTTGCAAGGCTCAAACTGATTTTAAAAAAGCCACAGCACCTCTCAGCTCGCTGTCACTGATGCTGTTCCTACAACACTGCAAGGAGGTTTCACTCTTGTTCTTAGCAAAGGCCTCTGTGATTGCACCAGATTTCCTGTTCTGGGGCTGGGACACTAACTCAGTAAACAGGAGGCCACCTCTGCCCCCAAAGACCTTTGCAGAGCAGCCTTTCTCTAATTGAACTGGGTAAAATGTTTCATCAGCAAAGGGTTTTTGAAAATGCTATCAGTGTGCGGTGTTGAGTGGGTAGAGCCAGGGAATGGGACTGAGTCTTTGAAATTATTTTCCTGTCTCTGCACAGCCAAACTCATCTCACCTCCTGTGGGCTTCATGTGCATTAGTTTCATTTATTCAGCACCTGTGGCCACAGGACCATCCCTCATGGGGAACACTTGCCAAGCTCTGTGGAGAATCACAGTGGAAGCTTCATGTGGATGTGGTCAATGCTGGTGAACCTGGGCTTTTCATCAGAAGAGTTCACCCTGCTCTACTCCCCAAGGAAAATGATATTGTCTATGAACAGATTGTTAAATAAGCTATTTGTATGTCTGGGACTAGGGTTATTCAGAGAACACCCACCTTTGCATGGGACAGACATAGCTGTAAGGAGATTATAAACACATAATCTCTGCTCTGCAGCCTTCACAGCCTAATTTTAGCCTTTCTCAAAAATGTGTGCTAATCAGCATGGCAAGCCATGGCAGAGGAAAGATGAGAACTCCAGTAAGAGACAGGTTCACTGTGTTCTGGTGACACTGAGTGGTGACATGGCTGTGGTGTGGGCTAGTTAATTCAGCAGGGGTCTGTGAATCTTCCTGAGGGTTTGTTCATGAACAAAAACTCTGAAATCCTTTCAAGAGAAGGTGCCTTTCGTGATGGGAAGTTTTTCACGTATGAACTGACAAGAGTGACCTGAGAGAATATTATGTGTGTGTTTGCTCTTTCAAAATATTCCAATAGTATCTGCTTCATGCTAGTCCTAAACTGTTTTTTCTTCTGGCTTGCTGCCTCTATTGATATTTTGCCTGAAGCTGTGATCCATGAGCAGTTAAAGCCCTGCACAAGCCTCTTGCAAAGGGTTTACTTTCAAGTGAGGAGGGAGCAGCCTGACAGCCTATATGCTGCCATCTGAAAATGTTCCTCTGAAGTGTCCTGCTGTTCTGCAGGATTATTTGACAAGCTCTTACTCTGCTCCTGTCCATTCAGCTTGCGCTGCTTGCTACTCTCTTCCCTGCTTGCTCACGTTTCCTTGAACTGAGAAATAGCTTTGCTTGGAGCTTGCAACCAGCAGCAGGAAATCTGAAATGATGCCTGTACTGGAGGGTCTGGCAGGGGCCTGGGCTCTCACCAGAACCCAGCTGTGCGGAGAGCATGTTGGAAAAGGACTGACTCCCAACAGGAAGGTCTAGGAAGGTCTGTTCAAACAAATGGTAACTTTTCCCTTCAAATTAAACTTTGCTACCGGTTTCAGTCTAGCAAAGGGAATTAAGTACAAGAAAACAAAGCTTCTCAAGGTTTGGCAATCTACTAGAACTGAAAGATGGGAGCCAGGACTCTTTTGGGGCTCTGAAATGCCACCAGCTCACCACTCAGTGCATGACTTTGGTTTGAGCAGGTAAGGCCCTAGGGTTTCACCCCAGAAGGATGCTGTTACAGAGCCCCAACTGCCTTTCCAAGGCACCTGAGGACCTCTGGTAAATGTGCTCTGTGAAGCCAGCACGTACCAAGGAGAGCTTTGAAAGGGCTGCAGTTACACCTGAGCCTCCCCTGTGGTCAGACAAGCCTGGCCACTCGACGTGTAAAAGCTTTTCTTGGAACTTTAAATCAGAAAATTGCCATCTTATACCGCTGGGTACAGAGCATGAAGAGAACTATTGAAAAACTTTTCAATGGTCCTGTTTCCTTCCCTCACCACGTCCAGTGTGTTGATCCTCCCTGATGTCTGTGTGATCCCATTCAGTGCTAATGGGGAACACAGACAGTATGAGCCTGTTTGCTCTTGTGTTGCTGTTACGCAGCTCTACTGAATGCAGTATCACATTCAGCATCACACCTGCGCAAAAGACAGAAATTATCCCAAAGAAACAACAGCCAGAAGCGGCAAAGCCTCCCCCTGCAGTATTGGCACGCGTTATTGGGTTCAGCAAGCAGGTTTGGTGTTATCCTACTGCACTGGCTTCCAAAACAAAGACTGCAGCAAAAGAATCTCCCCTCTACCTGTGTTACAGGGGAGAAATAAAAACTACTCAGGCTTCCTGGGATGGCAAAATACCTACCCAGGCTCCGTCAGGTCCAAACAGCTCTAAAAAGTTGCCAATAAATTCCCTGGACTTTTCTTCCCATTTCTGAATGAGGTCATGGCTCTTCTCTTCCACCTTGTAAACAAATTCTTTTGATTTTTCCTCCACATTCTTGACTTTTTCTTTCATTTTGTCCACTTGGTTTTGAAAGCGATATTTCTTCTCCTGTTTAAAAGTGTGGACAGAGATTAATATATAGGGACTTGGAAATAATTAGCCTCTGACAGATGAGAAAAAGAAAGAAAATGCATTAATGTATCCTAATATATAAGATGTTGGTTAACTATTCCCACGTTATTTTTATAAATGCAAATTTAACATTTGTGGAACGAATTGCAGAAGGTATATATGGAAAATACTGTCTTGTGTGATTACTGTGTTTAATCCACTACATTAATCTTTCCATACTGAATGCACTTTGAAAATCACATTAATCTTCTGGAGGATACAAGTGAGGAATTAACAACTCAAACTTAGCAGTAAGCAAAAGGCAAATCTTCCTGGGTTTTCTAGCGAATGCAGCCCACTGCTGACTTTCCAGCCTGGATGTTAACTCGGACCAAAACTGTCTCTCTGGTTGGATTTCTGCAGAGCAGAAGGAAGATTCCCTTCACCTCCAAGCCTGGCTAATGCAGGAGCTCGTGGCTGCAACAAAGACATGCACAGGCCGGTGGCTTGTGGCCAGCAAACTTGATAGAAAAGAGGGCAAACTCCTAATTGCCAAGTCACACAGCAAAAGAGAGATAGTGTTTGGGGGCCAATGTTGGGCCACGCTTCTAAAATATTTCAGGGGTAAAGGGCTTTTGTCTTGAAACACTTCTGTGATTCGTAAATGTACAGGACACCCAGCGCTGCGCCCTTGAAGGTGTAATGTCTCAGCAGCAGCACAGATCACTATCGGCTTTTAATTTCCTGTGAACTTCATTTAATGGGCACTTTAATGTGCTTTTAAAACAAACACTGTTTAGTGCCGAGGTGGACTTTATTCAAGCTCATGAATCACTGGAAGAACTGTCTTTGCAGGCCATAAGGCCAAAAAAAATCCTCAGGGTCCAAAGAAACCAAACTCACTTTGCACCTAATAGGTGACCAAGCCTTTCTTTAACGAGGAAACCAGAGCTCTTCTGTCTTGGCGAAATTCTGTTTTGTTTTGGTTTTTATTATTTTTGAAACACGAACAGCCTCTAGTGCAAATTAGTACTTCTGCATTTAAATTACTATAAGCTAAATAACCAAATGCCAGAAGGGACTTCAGGATACATCAGTGTCTTGAGACTGGGGGAAGCATACCTTACGTAACAGTATCTTAACCTCAGAGCTGCTACAGGATAAATTTGAGAACCCTCAAGGTACCCGGCATGCCTTAATTTAAGGGATATTTGCAATAGTGATACTTCTGGGTGGAGTACTTAAAAGCAGGATTTTTTAGAGGTATAGAGGGCTGAAAAAAAAGCATGGTGAATTAAATATTTATGCCCTGTGATCTGTGATTTATCTGCCAGACTTCAAAATAAGAAACAAGTAAACAAAACCCTCACGAAATGACACAATTCAGTCCTTCACAAGGGGGTTTCCCAGCTGCAGGGTAGGAGGGTGGGAAGTCTTCTGTGAGCCAGCTCAACCACAGGGAACATTTCAGTTATGTAGGTCATCTCAAGGCCTTAAGCTATGACTTGAAACAACAAATGAAGGAAAGTAAACTTTCATTTCTGTTAAGTGTTTAACTCCTCACTGGAGGGTATGGTGCAGTTCTGTACATGGAAGCTGAATAGTTTGAGCCATCCTTCCCAATGGTCCTCTTGCCCTGTCTGTTGTGACTTCTGGCCTCTTCAGCATAATTTGCGTATGAGCTTCCCAACATACTTCTTTGTCTTTTAAAAACCATTTTAGCTTCCTCTAGTAACCTCAGTGCTCAGCTTGCTTTTTTGGTTTTTTTAATCCTGTCATATTGTAGAGAAAGTTCGGGTATCAAAATCTTTGCTCTCTGTGCTGCCTTCCCACAGTGAGAATAAAGGAAGAAATCGTCTCTTGAGTGAGAGGCTGAGAAGCCTGCGGGAGAGGGGAGGTGGGCTTGTTCCTAGCGTGTCATTAAGTCACCTACTGCTCAAGGAGGAAGGGAGAGCAACAGCTTTGCTCCGAATGTGAAAGCATAAGATGGAAATGAAGCTGCTAATTAATAGGAGCAATTGAAACTACTCTCAGATTACCAGTTTCTTTTAAATCAATTTATTCCCAGCTATTTTAAAAGCAGCAGGAGGAAGATATCCTTTCTTAGCCTTTACTCTACATTCAGGGTCCTACAAGAGAATGTCTCAGAAGCAATTGCAGATCGGTGTACTTACATTTATAAAACTAACATTCAGCTCTTTGGCGGTGTATCCTCGTTGGAGATTGCGCCGGGCATACACATCGTAGTCCCGTACGATCCTTGTGATGATATCCGATGTCGAGATACCTTCGGTTCTCTGTGTTGGTACAAACATTCCTGAGCAAAGTGGGAAAAGAAAGCCTGCTGAGAAAGCACAGCAGGACCAGGCACTGCAGCAAGTAGCTGAGGATGAACATAGAAATGCTTGACCAAAGGTAAGAGACTTGCAGTTCTGCCTGTCCTATTCCCGGTTCTTTCCTGCTGTTCTTGTGTGAGCTTAGGGAGGATGCTAGGTTGCTGTACCAGTCATTTTTTCTCAAGTCTTCAGAAAGGCTAAAACTTGCCTTCTTCAGAATGTGAGTTGTGAGGTAAAACTTATTATAGAATCATAGAATGTCCTGAGTTGGAAGGGACCCACAAGGGTGTCCCAGTTTTGTTGAAAACAAGACCGGTTCTCTTTTAGTGAATTGTTCCTTTCAGCTAAGTTCTTCTAAGTAACTTCTAAGTAACTGCACTTTTCTGAATTTAGCTACATGTTTGTCGGACACTGTTCCCCAAAGCAGATAAGGGCAACCAATGGAATGCAGAAGAAGCCCCATGTTTAGATTTATTGCTATAACAACCAAGAAGACTGATAAGATTTCGCACGTCCCGTTGTGAGAGGGGTGTATTTGCAAAGAGGGGCGGACAGAACAGGTGACTAAAACTGACCAACTGAGTATTCCATCCCATACGTGTCATACACCCTATAAAAGAGGGAGATCACGAGGGTCTCGCTCTCTTCGACCATGGTCGGCATCTGAAGAGGACCCTGCCTGTTGTCCCTGCATCCCTGAATCCAGGCCCAGCATCCCTGAATCCAGTTTCCGGTTTGCTGTGAAGTCCCGCCCAGGATGTCTGGGTGCCTGCCCTGCAGCTGCTGGAGCCACACCAGCTCCCACCTCTGCCACCGCTGGAGTAACGCCAGCTCCATATCGGGCACAGCTGCTCTACCCCAGGACACTCAAGATTGGTTTTGTATATTTTGTATTATATTTTCCCTATTTATTAGTAGCATTAGTAAAGCCTTTAAAACCTTTCCAACTTGAAACCTCTCTCCCTTTTTCCTTCTTATCACTTTTTCCTATCTAAGGAGCGGCGGGGGGGGGATTAACGGAGAGCATGTGCCACAGTTTATTGTTACCTTGCAATTAAACCTTGACAAAGGGTCATCGAGTCCAGCTCCTGTCCCTGCACAGGACAACCCCACAGTTCACACCGTGTGTCTGAGGCCTTGTCCAGTCTCTTCTTGAACACTGCCAGGCTTGGGGCCGTGACACCTCCCTGGGGAGCCTGTTCCAGTGCTCCACCACCCTTGGAGGGAAGAACCTTTTCCTAATGCTCAACCTAAACCTCCCCTGGCACATCCTCCTGCCCTTCCCTCAGGTTCTGTCATTGGCTGCCAAAGAGAAGAGCTCATTGCCTGCCCCTCCTCCCCGCCTTGTGAGGCAGCTGTAGCTGCCATGAGGTCTCCCCTCACAGAATCATTTTGGTTGGAAGAGACACTCAAGACCACCGAGTTCAACTACAAGTTAGCTCTTGCACTAAACCATGTCCCTAAGGACCTCATCTATGCATCTTTTAAACATCTCCAGGGATGACGACTCTGCCACTTCCCTGGGCAGCCTGTTCCACTGCTTCACAGCCCTTTCTGTGAATAAATGTTTCCTAATATCCAATCTGAACCTTTACCTGGCACAACGTGAGGTCATTTCCTCTTGTCCTATCACTTGCTACTTGGGAGAAGAGACCAACCCCCTCCATGCTACAACCTCCTGTCAGGCAGTTGCAGACAGCGATCAGGTCTCCCCTCAGCCTCCTTTTCTCCAGGCTGAACAGCCCCAGTTCCCTCAGCCGCTCCTCATCAGACTTGTGCTCCAGGCCCCTCACCACTTCGTTGCCCTTCTCTGAACTCTCTCCAGCACCTCAATGTCTTTCTTGTAGTGAGGGGCCCAAAATTGAACACGGGATTCGAGGTGGGGGCTCATCAGCACTGAGTACAGTGTCCTCAGTCCCCTCTTCTCCAGGCTGAACAAAACAAGTGACTTCAGCTGCTCCTCATACAGTTTCCCCTCCAAACCCTTCACCCACTTTGTAGCCCTCCTCTGGACACTCTCCAGTAGCTTTATATCCTTTTTATGCTGTGGCACCCAGACCTGCACACAGTGCTCCAGGTGAGGCCTTGAGTGCCAGGGGCTCCCAAGCCAGGCAGGCTAAACCTTGCAGCTGTGGCAACTCACTGAGCAGTTCCTTCTATAAAAGCGGCCCTTATTTAATGTCACGTAAGGGAGCAGGGGTGTTGGCTTCCACTCCTGCTACTGAAATGCTGTTTGCTGCTCTCCTACATATTTCCACTCTCCACTCCTGTGCTGCAAGAACTGATGGTCTTTGTTATACTAAGAAAGACCAGCCTCTGGCCTTAGCCAAAACCAGGAAGCGCTTTCAGGTAAGAGATGTGTAACAATAACTGGAAAACACCCCAGAGGTGCTGGTAGCTTATAATAGGAAGGTGAAGCCTAGTGGTGGTGTGAACAAACACTGGTATACCATGGGCACTGAGGGTATCAGTCACCCCAGCCCCTGTTTCATGTCCACCTGGCCATGTCAGTGGCCGCATAACCACCCTCCCTGCTCTGACAGATCAGTCCCTAAGAAACCTGGCCTTTTATTAATCCTGCTTGTATTTTCCTCAACACCGCTGAGGTATATATTGCTTTCAAATTGTTCCGCATCAAGACAGGATCACTTCAACTGTTCATGCAAGTCACAAAAGCAATAATATAATAGCAGAATGCTAGCACACCTTGGTTTAGCAGTTATTTAGGGCTGCAAAAAATCACTACTATCACTTATACATAATTACAACATCAAGCTGCTGATGAGAGAGAGCTGCGAGATAAGACTGGAAATGGTTTTGCAAAAAGAGTACTGCTTTGTCTTGAAAGAGTGCTATAGCTACTGGCAAGTTAATCCTACTTGAAGTAGGCAGACATTGCTAGCTAATTTCACAGGGTTAGAAAAAGATCTGGAGAAGGAATCAAGAAGCTTAGCAGCCTCTTGTGACTAAATGCTATGTGAGGTTTTTTTTTTTTCTGATCTCTAATTAATACTCTGCTAAGAAATAGATTATTTTAATCACAAGCAGAGAGGTTTCCCTGATCGTGCTTTTCAGGCTTGCAGCAGTCAGGAAACTATTTTTGGAAGCAGTGAAACCCACTTTTGAGCCAGAAGCCTTTATAGATAGCAGCTACAAGAATACATGAACAAAATCCAAACCCTACCCTTGCTAAGCCAAAAGCTAAATTGTTTTCAAATAGATGCATAAAGCCATGTATGAGAACGTTACCTTTAGTCATTGATTTTGTTTTCATTTGCTTCATGTGATTCGTGTTTTCCACACTAATTGTTCACAGATGTGCAGAGGTTTAGTCAGCGCACCACGACCCAGCTCACCATCATCCATATGCCCCCCCACCCACTGCAGGGAGTGGGGAAACGGGAGCCCATGGGCATCTACGCAAGGGGCTCCACAGTTCCCATCTGCTTCTCTCCTCCCCAGCAACCTGATATGGGAAAATGGGAGTACTGGAACAAAGAAGAATGCACAAGTGCACCTGCAGCATTGGTCTATTTAAAACAAAACGCCCTAGGAGAAAAGGGAAATTCATTATCGTAGTAATGCTGTTCTGGAGTGCTGGGACAATTACAGCACTAGATCTCAAAACTCTTCACAAATAAGGTAAAGTTATTCCCAGTTTATAGGTAACAAAATTCAACCATACAAGACTGAAGTCACTTCTCCAGTATCTCGCAGTGAGAGACATTGGACAGACCACAAGTCCCTGAAGCTGTACGTCCATACTGTGTTCTGCAAGCAGTCTGAATTTCTCATCAGGACATGTGTGCACTGCACCCATGCCCAACAACAGCAGAGAAGGACATGCCAGGTCTGGGCACTCTCCATCTCAGGCTGGTAACGATGCTGTGACACCAAGGGCTCCTGTCACAATGTCCTGTGCACTCAGCACCTTATAGAAGAAAGGCAAAATAGCTGCCTGGCCAGCACGTATGCTGTGTGTTCCTCAGTGACCTGTCCTTACAAGAGGTACATTTGTTCCACTGCCTAGTGAAGTAAATTAGTGCTGGTTCTGAAACCACAGAGCAGCAGTTCCCGAAGGAGGATTGTGACTCTGACACCACACTGAAGTTTGCAAGTGGAAAAAGATCAAGAACAGTTGCTATAAAAACTTATTCTTTCAGCTCAGGTCAATATCTAGTCTACTGTTGTCATTGTATAGCTTGAGAAAGTCACTTCACACAACAAATTACCATCAGGCAGCTTTGCTCTGCAATTTTTTTAAGCCTCCAATAAACATGTTTATGTGGACCAGGAAGAGGGTGGATCTGCCAGGGTCCAAAGCACCTCCAGGGAACAGGAGAAGAAAGGTGTGGTCAGTTCACTGTGTTTGGATAGCTGCCACTGGCCAACAGTAGCTTAACATCATCTCCTCAGATTTAATTCAGCTTCCTTGAACTAAACTGATACAAATTCCTGATTACTTCAGCATGTTTGTATTCAGTGTGCAATATGGTAGTCAACTGAACTGTTAAATGGCCATAGCAAATTGATTACTCTGGTACTGATTTAAACTCTCTGCCAGTGCAGTGAGAAGAACTCTTGGTGCAAACCAGAAGTGGATCCAAATGACTCCTGAAGGCTGCCTGTGCTTGCCCCTATTCAGGACTGGGCTGTGTCAACCAGTCAACAGTTTGCATTTATCAACATACCACCGAAGTTGGCTGAGCTGCTGTGGGAACTAAACTAATTTTCAACCATTCAAAGCTCTTAGTCAAGCACGATAAAATTGTTTTAAAAACCCAGATGGGACTCTTTTGTGACAGATCAGAATGGTTTCCTGGGGGTTAGGCAGGAATTCAGCCAAAGTGAATCTTTCTGCTGAAGTCACCAGTACCTACTGTTAGAGTGTAAGAGAACGTGATATTCTCTCTACTGCTTCTGTCTCAGCAGTTGTGGTCAAAAGGCAGTAAAAGAATTTGAGCTGAGGCTCAAAAGGAAGGTGCTAAAAATTTAAAATTGCTCTTACCTGCCTCCTTTATGTGTTTATATACATCATCCGAGCCAGCGGAGGAGTACGGAATGTCATCGTGGGCTACAAAGTCGATCTGCCAGTGAACAGAAGAAGAATCACATGCCACCATCACTGAATTTTGGTTCAGTGGGGGGTCGTTGTGGAGGATCCTCTCTTTTCTTGACTTCAGCTGACTTGCTTTTGACATTCTCATCCTAAAGCCATCACCTAGAATATTGCACTAGATTTAGGCCTACAGCTGCTGTGTTGTACGATCAATTATGAAAGAACAGAAAGCTTGTCTCCAGAAGCACTGCCATTAACACGTCACTCTGAGTAGGTGTTTGTGATATTCTATAGAAAACCTAGGACAGCCATTCCTGCTTTTATTGCTACTGGAAGAGCTAAGTCAAGTGGCAAAGCCTTGACTTTGAAAACCGTGGAGGCAGGATTATTGATTCTACCTCCTTAGGGCTGTACATATACACATACACATGCTGTCCATTCATCACGCAGTGATGTGGACACTAAAACAAATCCTCATTAACTGTGCTTTTTTTTAAGATTTATATGTATTGCAAGACAGTAAATAGCACATAAGCAATTATATTCTGCCTTTTAGAGGACACGTGACATTTTTATGTATTTCTGGCCAATTATTGCACCTGTTGACATTAATAAGTAACATGCCTTTAATTCAGGCCTTTAGCAGGCTTTAGTCACTATGTGATAACTTTTCTGGTTCTCGAGCTCCTTTCCTAAATCTAAATTTATGGCTGATTCTTCTGTGTTATTTTATCATTCAAAAATCCCACTACAGAAATCATCCTAGCATACTGAGAAAAAAAGACAAGACAAATATAACATTCTCTGATAAAGACTGGGGCCAGCAATGTTGTGTACCTAATTTAAGTGACTGGAATTAACTGAATTAAATAATTTACTCCAGCTAGTAGAATTTAACAGATTGCTGTTTACAGAATTATAGAATTATCATAGAATAGTTTGAGTTGGAAGGGACCTCCAAAGGTCATCTAGTCCAACCCCCTGCAATGAGCAGGGACATCTTCAACCAGATCAGGTTGCTCAGAACCCTGTCCAGCCTGGCCTGGAATGTCTCCAGGGATGGGGCACCTACCACCTCCCTGGGCAACCTGGGTCAGCGTTTCACCACCCTCGTTGTAAACAATTTCTTCCTTATATCTAGTCTGAATCTCACCTTTTTTAGTTTAAAACAATTACCCAACTGTAACGAGTTTATTCTCATCTGTTGGTCTATACAGGAGAGGGGAGGGATAAGGGGAGAAATGTACCTTATGTTTTTCAAGGAACTCAGGTGTCAGTGTCCAGGGTGCATCTCTGATGACCTCATCCACATAGCGACAGTGTCTGAGAGCTTCATATCGCTCATTTTCATTCATCACAGTGAAGCCTTTGAATTTATGAGTTAAATCATCACTGCAAACTAAAATATGGAAGTGTCAACAAATGGCTACACACTTAGTAGAACTAGCATGACCAGCAGTTACATATTTCCTGATAATTCTACTAAGCACTTAGTTATTAGATCAGCTAATTTTGGGGTGCTCCAGGGCATCTAAGGGTTCTGTTCAGGGTTCGCAGCTACAACCATAGACTTCTGAGAGGTCTTTCCATTTCTGGCGCTGCAGCCAGAGCCCAGCTGAGATATTGTAGGATATCTCAAGTCGAAGAGTACGCACATATTGAGGCAACTCAATCTCACTGTAAGTGGGGATTTCAAGGGCTGTAAATTGTCAGGGGTTATGGCCAATGCTTTAAAAACAAAAAGTGCAATGTCGGCAATCACACAGTGCTCACAACCTTCACGTATCATGAAATAGTTGAGGTGGGAAGGCACCACGGGATACCACCTAATCCATCCCTCCCCACCCCCCCAGCAGGGTCAACTAAAGCAGCTTGCTCAGGACCATGTCCAGTTGAGTTTCTGGAGATGGAGACCCCTCAGCCTCTCTGGGCTTCCTGTTCCTGCTTTTTGTTCTTGTATCTCTAAATCACAGCAGAACAGTTTCTCACTAAATAAACACTGATAGAAAACAAGTCATGGCATATTTTACAGGAATCTGTCTCTAAGTTTAGTTTTGAGATCAGCAGGTTTCATAGAAAGAGAAGGAAGGCTTGTGCCATGTTCATACGAGAAATGGCAGGAGGAAGCTCCATGGAAAGGACTGGGAGAAGCAGTATGCTCTAGCGGAGTGAGCACGTCCAAAATCCTGCATCTTTAACTCTGCATGTACCAATACTTTGTCACATTGCTTTAAAAATGAGGGGAAGTAATGCCTGTGTTACCGAAGGACTATAAAAATCAGATATTATCTTTCTACCCACATAATGTTGTGTAAAACACAGTGGCCTGTCCCCACAACCGTAACTCTCTCCAATATCATAGCTACAATAGTCCTTTCCCATGGAATAATGTGACACCCATTTATCGCTGGGTTGACAGTGGTTGTCCTTCGCCACAGGTCAAACCTGTGCCTTTGGATCTCACTTGTCTGTGACACTGGGAGAAATAGTCAATGCACTTGACAAATGATAAATGCAACATTATTAATGCTGCAGGGAAGTGAGAGCAGCTCTACAGCTGCTGCTTCTTTCTAAGTTGAAAACATCAACCTATCAGGCAAGGTGCTGGCAAAGATGCAGTCTTTTTTTGAGATCTAAAATGGATGTTCTTGCTGTGATGGTCATTAAGGACCTTTAAAGTAGGAAAAATATAGGAAGGCTTAGATAGCCCTGGAGTTCATGCAAAATTCAAAGCCAGATAATAATATACATATGAATTTCAGCTAGTGAAATGCTAGCCTATCCTATTATGTCATTTTTGATGCCTGCTGACAAGAAATTTAATGGAGATTAAAGCATTTTCAGTAGAAATATCCTTTCTGAGATTGTATTTATATTTCTTTACAGCCTTTTTGTCATTTTAAATCTACCCGATCCTGAAAGAAAGGGTCTACTAAAATTATTGGAAAATAGTAATTTTTGCTTGAATTCTGTAGAAAGGTTTGATTTTATTTTTTGATTACTCTTTGTTCATGTACAGTGCAGGCATAATATCTCTGTACCTCCTTTCGATTCTGTCATCCTGCTCTAATAACTGATTTGGGAAGGTATAAAAGTCTATTAAAAAACAAACAAACAAAACAAGGCACACACAAAAAACCCCAAACACCCTTAGCTCCAAATAGTTGTCTTCACACTGAGAAACAGAAGGGATTGGTTGTGGTGCCCACAAAGACACATGACACCAGTGCTTTTGCAGCACAAATTGTATGTGGGTGTGGAAAGGTGCCCATTTTTTAAGCATGCTAAGACACAGTGCCTTCCTGGGAAAAGGTGCTGATGAGTGCTGGCTGCTTTGTCCTTCGCTCCAAAAATAAAGGCTGGATTTAGCTTCTCTGCTGATGTTGAAGGCTGGGTCTGCACACACAGCACTGACCTGGCAGCCAGGGGCCGTGGGCTGTGCACGGCTGGCTGACGGACCAAGGAGCCAGGAATAAATGAGCAGCTGATCTCATTTGCTCATCTCCATCTTTGAACAATTTTGAGTGAATAACTGAAAAAGGTAAATTATTCATATGGAGCTATTCTAAGCTCAGAGTCATGCAGGCACCTGCTTTAACTAGAATGGGAATTGTGCCTGTGCTGCTAGGGCAAAATTTGACTTTTACTTTAATTGATGCAATTGTAAGACGTAATTCAAGACAAATCGCCTATAGAAAGCCCCCCAGAGTGAAAGCGGCATTCAAAGTCATAGTGTATAAGCAGCTGGGGGTGTGAGCACAGCAATAATTCTCTGATACTGAAGCACAGAAGCAAAAATTCAGCGCAATAAATAACTCAGATCTTACCTCCTACTAATAAGTAGCTATTTGGGAACAGAGTTTTGGCTTGCATAAGAGCTCTAGCATGGCCAGAGTGGAAGAGGTCAAATATCCCATCTGCATACACTCTGACAGGTCTGTCGACTGCAGAGAAAGAAACACAACGGTGATTTTTCAGACCCAACGCAAGTTGCACTTAATTCTACTGGACAGTCTTTTGTTCCCAGACCAGGTGATTGCAGAGATTTACCCCAGTTATGATATTCAGAAGCACCACGGGTGAACTTGCAGTGTTTGTCCTACTCATTACTTGTTCTTCTCTCTACTCTCTGCTGTTTTCTTGCAGACATAGCCTATTTATTATTGTCCATCAGCCTCATATTCTAATTTGGCAAAAATATCATCTTCCTGACTCATTTGGAGTTCCACCATATGTCTTGTTCTTTTCTCTCTGTCTTTCTAGTCAGTTCTGCCTTCTGGATTTTTTTCAATTTTTTCGTTATTTTTTCCATCATCTCCCTTTTCCGCCCCACTTGTCTGTGACTTCCTTTTTCCCACAGCTTACTGCTGTAAAAATGTATTGCTTACCTCTTCCACATAAACCTTTCACTTCCCTTTTTTCATACTTCCCCCAAGCTCTTTCTCTAACGAGCCTATCAATTATTTTTCTCACCATCCTCCTGCTATCACCCTTATAACTCTATGCTTTCTGTATGACATCTTCAGTTTCCAGATAGAAAAAGGACTTGATTTACCAAATGACACACCAGACAGCTGTGCCACCTCCAAGGAAAAGAACAGTGGAGATAAGAGCAACAGAGCTTCAACTTCCATGGACTGTGCTTTGGTGCTACAGAGAGATGTCTCTGCTGTCAGGACATCCAAGGGTCCATGGGAGAACACTGTTCCTTGCAGAGCTGACTGGAAAGCTGGGGCTTACCCCTATAAAGTGTACGTACTTTAAAAGCTTATTTCAAAGAAGTAAAATAAGTAAATAGAGGCTTTTAAAAATAATCTCATGGAAGTTAGGGGGGCTAAAGTATATATTTGGGACTTTATGTGAAATCATTGAGTTTCCCCAGCCAAATCAAATGTCTAAATAAAGAGTTCAGAATTTGGCCATGATTTCTTTGCAAAGGGCACACAGCCTTTGGGGCCACTTAAGGTCTGATGTGATCAATAAAAATGTTGGTGAAACGAGAGGTTTTCCAGCATACAGAGGCAATATGGAAAGAGAAATGAGGAGGCGGCCACTGCTCAACACAATTTTCAGGCTGGCTGGAGTGGGCTGGCAAGCCTTCCTTCCAACCAACACACAGACATCCACAGAAACATCAAACTCTAACTTGAAATGTTTTCTCTTGTTATTTCTCTAACAGAAGATAATGGCCCTGTAGCTGCTGGTTTCTTCTCCGTTACCTGATAGCCCCAGATACCAGGCTGGCCTTTGTGCCTTCAGGTGGAAGGCATAAGCAAGGATTGACAGATGTTTGTGAGGAAGAGCCTGTACCTTGGGAGCGCCCACGGTGCTGCTGATGGAACCTCTACACATACCTGGTGTTCCCCGACGGGCTTGTGCAATGGTTAACTTCTCATGGGGGGCTCGGCACTGGCAGCTTGTTTCGTCTGCAAATGGAGCAGGTGCCGTCAGAGTCTAGAAGGGGGAAAAAAAGACAAAGTCAATTTGTTTCTTCCATTGAGTAGCGAAAAAAGAACCATTTAACTGTGGCAGGATGCTGTAACCAGGCTTAATGCTGGTTTGTTCTCTGGGGATTTTTGCTTTTTGGTCACCTCTTAGGTAAAATGATGAGGAAAATAAAGTTTTCCAAACACATCACACATCCTAATTCTTTGTGTCTGTTAAGAAGCTCAGGCATTTTTGAGGTGGGTGCAGGTACGTATTTTTTTCTGTTTGCAGGGCAATGTCAGGTTTGATGGCCCAAGCAGCTCAATCCTTGGCTTGGTTTCGAAGACTCCAAAGGCCCAAGATGCAAGATATAGTCTGCTACCTGTAAATAACAGCTGGAAGAACTAATTGGGATTTAGAAAGCTGCAAATGAGCTACCTCTTCACAAGCACCAGTTCCTTCTACTAACATCAGTATAGATAACTGGGCCTACAGGTTTTGTTGTGCTTTTAATCAGAATCTTGTACAATTTTGAGGAGCCATTCAAAATAAAGGCAAGAATGCAACCATAAGTCTCACCTAGCTAGAACTAACTGAGCTGCAACTCCTTCCTCTGGTCTGACACATACTGTATAAAATTCTCTGTCTGTGATCAGAGCACCACAAGGTTACTTGCTTTGAAGAGCTTATAACCTAAAGAGAGAGAGTGCAGACGTGTGAAGAATGATGTGGCATTATCTGTCAGGAAACTTGATTACAGAAATTGCATTTTCTGCCCATGCCTACATAGGAAGTTATCAGGCATCAGAACCTCAGATATTTATTATCTGCCATATGGTCTGATATGAAAAAACATGCTTCTACTGCTCTTGTTTCATAGAAACAGCAGACTACTGTAAGATGAGTTTTGGGTTGCTTTGGTTTTGTGAAATGAGGTGGTAGTTGAGACAAGCTGAAGGAAATCTATCATTTACTTTGCCTCCACCGTGATTTATCTGGGACCTCATGGCCTTGCAGCTGTGGCCTTGTTGGGTTTTGACAGTGACCATGGACAGTTGTCATGCCTGTTGGAGCACCCGTGGTTGATTGTAACAGAATCTCTCCCTTTACACTATTTTTCAGCTTTTAGATGCTGAATGCTTACTCACTGAGCATTTATTTTCCTTAGCATCCCTGAGACACTTGAAGACATGTCATGCCTAATTGCTGCTGACCTCTGGGCTCACGGGCTTTCGTGGACAGGAACTGTTCATCAGGCCACCCACGTCGCACAGCATAGAGCATTATACATAATCATACCGTGCCAGCTCCTTCCTTTATTTTCTAAATACTGTCTTTTTGCTTACAGCTTTGCGATCGCTGTGGGCTAACCTGTCTTTTTATCTCCAAGCAAGGTCAGGTTATGTGGCAGCGGCAGCCCATGCAGTCTGGTTCCCGCTGGGATAAAGAGGAAGGCAGAAAAGTTAAAACAATAATGGCTTGGTCTGAGGCTTGCAATGGGTAATCAGATCCAAGCTTGGTAGAGGCTGTTTCCTTGGAGATTATTTGAAGAAAACAGGCTTGGTTTGCAGCAAGATTATCCTTTTTTCCCCCCTAGGCAAACACAGCGGTGCTTTTTATCCAGGTAAACACCTTTGAAACACCAAGATTTCTCTCTGGGTCTCTGCTCAATGGAGAACTATCTCTATTAGCTTCCCACTGGTCCAGCTTTTTTAAACACTCGCATTAAAGCTTAGTTTATGGCTGACGGCTTAGAACCAGACTTGTCAATATTCCCGTTACTCTGTGATGTCTCAGCCACTGGATATGAAAATACATTAAGAAGATAGATTAAAATTGGCAATATTCTATCAAAGCCACATGGAAAAATGCATAAGTACCAAGTGATCACAAATAAAGTGAAATACAGCAACAGCTTCCCGATGAGTATCCAATATTATTTCACTTTATCTGGCCTAGAAAAAATGTTGCTGAGCTTAAAAACGTGACTAAAACAAGCTGAGGCCATTTGGTTTGCATATTATAACATAAGATAAAATATTTCAAGAAATTATTAAAAACCAGAAATGATTTCTCAAACCTCTCTCAGTATACAATTACTTACAGTCGCTCCAGTTTCTTGTCAGTAATAACTAGAATTGGGAAAGCAAGTAATTTATATAGCAACTTTTTCATTTCAGGTAATCCATTAAAGTACTTTTAGAAGTTTGCTATACTTTTGCCAGTAATCAGATGGCTTAACAAAGACTTTTTGCAAATGTACTTCTGTCTTTCTCTGACAGATTTTTCCCTTCATCTGTGCCTTCATTATTTTCTAAGCATTTACATTTTGTGATTAGTCAAGCAAGTCAAATTAGCCTCATATTTTGGACCAAGGTAAGCCATTTGAGATCTGCATCATCCTGTAGCAGGATGTTCTATGGCCAAAGTGTGAGTTCAGTGATGAATTATCTCATTCTGTTTGTTCAGCACATGACTCCTCTTCTGGACATGGCTTATCTTCCAGACAGGTGGGGAGGAATCTGCATCCCGTGGTCTGAGGGGAATGAAGAAAGATTTCAAGGCCTTGGGACGGTTGGTGAAAGAGTCTGGGGTACAAGTTATTTTCTCTCCCCTCCTTCCATTTTTGGGTGACAATGTGGGATGGAATAGAAGAATTCAGTCTCTAAGTGATTTGCTACAAGACTGGTTCTACAGGCAGGGCTTTGGATTCTTTGATAACGGCTGGTTTTATAAGACACCAGTCCAGACAGTGATACGTGGGAAAGGTTTATCTCATAGGGGCAAAAGGATGCTGGGACAGGAATTAGGAGGGGTCATTTGGAGAGCTTTAAACTAGATTCAAAGGGGGATGGGGTTGTAGCTGGGCTTGCATCAGTGGGGCAGCACGCTGGAATCGATAAAGACCGGGAGGCCCCCCAGGCCCCTAGGGTGAAATCGGTGTGCTCAGCTCGCTCCCTGAAATGCCTGTACACCAATGCGCGCAGCATGGGGAATAAGCAGGAGGAGTTAGAAACCTGCGTTTGGTCAGGAGATTATGATCTGGTGGCATTAACAGAGACATGGTGGGACAGCTCACATGACTGGAATGTGGTCATGGGTGGCTGTGTCCTTTTCAGGAAAGACAGGCCAGCAAGGCGAGGTGGTGGAGTTGCTCTGTATGTGAGAGAGCAACTACAATGTATTTGAATACTGTCCATGGACGGATGAGGAGCGAGTTGAGAGTCTGTGGGTGAGAATTAAGGGGCAGGCTGGCAGGGGTGACACTGTTGTGGGAGTCTATTACAGGCCACCAGATCAGGGTGAGGAAGTTGATGAGGCCTTCTACAGGCAGCTGAGCGCGGCCTCACAGTCACAGGCTCTGGTTGTTATGGGGGATTTTAACTTCCCTGATATTTGCTGGAAGGACTACTCAGCCAGCCAGCCTCAGTCCAGGAGGTTCCTCCAGTGCATTGATGACAACTTTCTGATGCAAATGGTGGAGGAGCCGACTAGGAGAGGTGTGCTGCTGGATCTCCTCCTCACTAACAAGGAGGGTCTGGTTGAAGCAGTAAAGGTGGAGGGCTGCCTTGGTTGCAGCGACCATGAGATGGTGGAGTTCAGGATCTCATGTGGCAGGAAAAGAATACCTAGCAAGATCACAACCTTGGACTTCAATAGGGCCAACATTGGCCTTTTCAAACAATTGCTAGGGGAAATCCCATGGGCAAGGCTGCTTGAAGGTAAAGGGACCCAAGACAGTTGGTTAACATTCAGGGACTGCTTCTACCAAGCTCAAGATCAGAGCATCCCAACACGTAGGAAGTCAAGCAAGGGAGCCAGGAGACCTGCGTGGTTAAACAGGGAACTGCTGGGCAAACTCAAGTGGAAGAGGAGAGTTTACAGATCATGGAAGGAGGGGCTGGCCACTTGGGAAGAATATAAGGCTGTTGTCAGAGGATGTAGGGAGGCAACTAGGAAAGCTAAAGCCTCCTTAGAATTAAACCTTGTGAGAGGGGTCAAGGACAACAGAAAGAGCTTCTTCAAATACATGGCAGATAGATCTAACACCAGAGGCAATGTAGGCCCACTGATGAATGGGATGGGTGCCCTGGTGACAGAAGATACAGAGAAGGCAGAATTACTGAATGCCTTCTTTGTCTCTGTCTACCCTGCTGGAGGCTGTCCTGAGGAGCCCCGTACCCCTGAGGCCCCAGAGGAAGGCAGGACAATGGAGGAGTTTGCCTTAGTTGATGAGGACTGGGTTAGGGAGCAATTAAGCAATCTGGACATCCATAAATCCATGGGTCCAGATGGGATGCACCCACGGGTGCTGAGGGAGCTGGCTGAAGTCATTGCTGGGCCACTCTCCATCATCTTTGCCAAGTCTTGGGAAATGGGAGAGGTGCCTGAGGACTGGAGGAAAGCAAATGTCACTCCAGTCTTCAAAAAGGGCAAGAAGGAGGACCCAGGCAACTATAGACCGGTCAGCCTCACCTCCATCCCTGGGAAAGTGATGGAACACCTTCTCCTTGGTGCCATCTCAAGGCATATCAAGGATAAGAGGGTCATTAGGGGCAGTCAACATGGCTTCACCAAGGGGAAGTCGTGCTTGACCAACCTCATAGCCTTTTATGAGGACATATAACCAGGTGGACAGATGATGGCAAAGCAGTGGATGTGGTCTATCTTGATTTTAGTAAAGCATTTGACACAGTCTCCCACGGCATCCTCATGGCTAAACTGAGGAAGTGTGGTCTGGACGATCGGGTAGTGAGGTGGACTGCAAACTGGCTGGAGGAAAGAAGCCAGAGAGTCATGGTCAATGGGGCAGAGTCTCGTTTGAGGCCTGTATCTAGTGGAGTGCCTCAAGGGTCAGTACTGGGACCAGTACTATTCAATATATTCATCAATGACTTGGATGAGGGAATAGAGTGCACTGTCAGCAAGTTTGCTGATGACACCGAACTGGGAGGAGTGGCTGACACGTCAGAAGGCTGTGCTGCCATCCAGCGAGATCTGGACAGGCTAGAGAGTTGGGCGGGGAAAAATTTAATGAAATATAACAAGGGAAAATGTAGAGTCTTGTATCTGGGCAGGAACAACCCCAGGTTCCAGTATAGGTTGGGGAATGACCTATTAGAGAGCAGTGTAGGGGAAAGGGACCTGGGGGTCCTGGTGGACAGCAGGATGACCATGAGCCAGCACTGTGCCCTTGTGGCCAAGAAGGCCAATGGCATCCTGGGGTGTATTAGAAGGGGGGTGGTTAGTAGGTCGAGAGAGGTTCTCCTTCCCCTCTACTCTGTCCTGGTGAGATCGCATCTGGAATATTGTGTCCACTTCTGGGCCCCTCAGTTCAAGAAGGACAGGGAACTGCTGGAGAGAGTCCAGTGCAGGGCCACAAAGATGATGAAGGGAGTGGAGCATCTCCCTTATGAGGAAAGGCTGAGGGAGCTGGGTCTCTTTAGCTTGAAGAAGAGGAGACTGAGGGGTGACCTCATTGATGTTTATAAATATGTAAAGGGTGAGTGTCAGGAGGATGGAGCCAGGCTCTTCTCAGTGACAACCAATGATAAGACACAAGGGGCAATGGGTACAAACTGGAACACAGGAGGTTCCACTTAAATATGAGAAGAAACTTCTTCTCAGTGAGGGTGACAGAACACTGGAACAGGCTGCCCAGGAGGTTGTGGAGTCTCCTTCTCTGGAAATATTCAAAACCGGCCTGGATGCCTTCCCGTGTAGCCTCATCTGGATGTTCCTGCTCTGGCAGGGGGATTGGACTAGATGATCTTTCGAGGTCCCTTCCAATCCCTAACATTCTGTGATTCTGTGTGATTCCTCCTTGTACTATTTGATATTTTTGTACTGGAAGCTTCAGTAAATTAATCTGCAGTCACCGATTCCCTGCCTCCCGTGATTTCATAGACCTCTGTCTTTTCTCTTCTCAGTCACCTTTTCCAGGCTGAAGAGCTTTACTTCATTCATTTGTTTCTTGTGTGGAAGCTGGTCCACAACTGTGGGTTATGGGTTATTTTTGTTGCCCTTCCCTGTTAACTGCAAGGTGGTTTATACAACATTTGAACTGATAACTCTTTCAATTTCCAGAGCTTTAACAGGTAGGGACAGAAAATTATTTACATGGTGCCCACACTTTGCAGTTATCTTCAATGACATAAGCACCTTATACGTGGTATCAGCAGGGAGACCTTACTTTCGTTTAAGCAGTTCAAATGCCACGTCATTACTGTATTATTAATATCTGGTGTCTAGAGAAAGCCTATTACATGTCATCAATGGAGAAATCATTGTAATATTAGGACTCATTACCGACATTTATTTCAGAAATGTTAAAAACCTCCTGCAATGCAAGTCCTATTTCCTGAGCATGCGGACATTGCATTCAATTATAATTAAATTCACTTCCTAAAAATGCATGTATGCAAAAACATCATGTCCAATAACCCTAGCATATCCGAAGAAACTCATTCAATGACAAGTTTAAACACGTACATTATCACAAATTTGCAAAATAGCCAAATGGCACTCAATACGCTTCAGGAAATTAAAAGATGGGAGGTGGGTAGAGGGAGGGCTTCCCAGCAAATGCCTCTCAGCTCCATTTGCACCCAGTAACATGTTTGTAACCCCCAACTATACTTAGTGAGACAGTAGCCCAGAGAGGAGAGCACAGTGTGATAAGGGGATATTATACTTTATGACAAAACCCTACCTGACAGCTAAAAGCAGCTTATTTTCAGGTGTATCTCATTGCTGCCTTTTTATTATCACTCTTCACAGTCTCTTAAGCTACTGTAGCCATTTAACTTGCCTGCTAGTCAGCAGACAAACATTCACAGCTTGTGTTTCCAATGGATTTAAAGGAAAGTGGTAGGTAATTTGTAGAGGAACTGAAATAACAGGACAAAAGCATGAGTACTTCCCCATCCTCTCTTTTGTTTACAGTCTGTAATAGGAATAATTAGTTGTGTTATTGTTTGTTTTCTGTTTGGTTATGTTTTGGGTATTTTACACAGCAGCAAGGAAGACAAATATTTTGGAAAAGGGGAAAACAGACCCGTCTATGCCATTATAACTCTGCCTGCAGGGTAATCGCCTGCAACATGTGCTAATGGAAGGAGTTACTCCTTTTAAATATTTTTTTATTTGCATAGCTACATTACCTGCCTCACAACATGATACAGACAAAACCACTGTTCTCTTGGTAGAGCGAACAGTTGTATTGTCATCTAAGATTTTGCTATCAACAAATTTCTAAGAAATTTTCAGATCTTGAACCAGTACAGCTACACAAGCAAAACTTGGTAGAGCAGGCTGGGCCTGTGCTTATAAAACAATTAAGCTGGCAGGCAAATTCTGTGGGAGGTCTGATGCTGTAATCTGCTTTTATCTCAGAGGCGGTGTTTAAAAGAGATAACTGATTTCACTGGAACAAATCACGTGGCTGAGATCTACTCATATGAGGAAAGATTATTTTGGGAACCTGCTCCTGATGTTGGCAAACAATAATTACAGAGCAGGAAACACTGACGTGAGTTTTAAGGAACATTGAAGAGAAAAACACTAGCAAAACTCTTGAGAAGGAACTAAAAATACATGCTGAGTTTCTGAAGTATGAATAACCTTTACAAGTGGAAAGACTGTGTTAAGGACTATCAAGGTCTTCTCTTAAAGGTTCAAGGAGTGAACATTGTGAAAAATGAAAATCATCTTGTCTCATGTATTACCTTTAGTAACCTTGACACAAACAGATAAATTTATGAGCAATTAAATTGTAATTGAATGCTACTGGTGGGTACCTTCAGGTAAACTTTTCACAAACAGTTCCAACATTAATGTATGTATCAAAAGCAAAAGTATCGAAAGTATCTGGAACACAAGTCTGATGAGGAGCAGCTGAGGGAACTGGGGCTGTTCAGCCTGGAGAAAAGGAGGCTGAGGGGAGACCTGATCGCTGTCTGCAACTGCCTGAAAGGAGGTTGTAGCATGGAGGGGGTTGGTCTCTTCTCCCAAGCAGCAAGTGACAGGACAAGAGGAAATGGCCTCAAGTTGCGTCAGGGGAGGTTGAGATTGGATATTAGGAAAAAAAATTCTTCATGGAAAGGATTGTCAGGCATTGGAACAGGCTGCCCAGGGAAGTGGGGAGTCACCATCCCTGGAGGTGTTTAAAAGGCATTTAGATGAGGTTCTCAGGGACATGGTTTAGTGCCAGAGATAGGTTATGGTTGAACTCGATGATCCTGAAGGTGTCTTCCAACCAAAATGATTCTATGATTCTAAAATAAATCTAGCTTGTTCTCCCACAGTTCTGCTGACACAGTGAGGTGGATGTAAACTAAAAATAGGGCAAACTAACCTTATAGCAATAATAACTTTTTAAAAAATCGGCTTGCAACCATTTCAAATTGCTTTATTCTCAATTGTTTTTTCTGGGCCTTATCTTCAATCAAACATACTTCACTTGTCATTAGTATTAAGTCAGTAAGGATTAAGTGCAAGGTGCGATTACAAATTGAAGATATATTAATAACAGAAGAAAAGCAGCTTCCACGGCATTCTCAAGAAGCACAACGATGTTCATATGTACAGATTCATAGGTTATGAAAGTAGGACAACTATTATATAATCTAGTCTAATATTTGCGACAGGCCAAAGAATTTCACTACAAGATTCCTGCGTGACAGCCATGACTTTTGACTGAACTGGAACATATTATTTAGAAAATAAGATCCATCCTAGAGGTAGAATGGGTCCCAAGTCATGCAGAGCTCAAGTGGAAGAACCACCGAGGAAGCACCTCCATCTCCATGAACACCAGCTGGAAAAGAAACGTGACCCTGGGCAGCTTCCCTGCCTGAGCACGCTCTCCTGGCATGGCTGGAAGGAGCAGTGCCTACAGGTGACCCAGGTAGGGCTCATGGAAAGAACAAACCAAAACAAAGCTAAGGTGGCATGCAGCCTCAGTGTCCTCCTCTCCTGATGGCTAGAGGCTTAGCCAAGCTGTCAGAAGTTCCAGCACTGAGGAGGGATATGCAGTACTTCAGAATAAAGTATGTGCCTCCTTCAACAGGGCACTGGTGAGCAGGCGGCAGCAGCAGATGCCGTCGCAAAACGAGGATGTTGTAACAGGGCTGCAGAACCGTGGTGCACTGGCAATTAAAAGCTGAGTGGCAGGTCCTTGCTGGCCCACGAGTAACACTGAGGGTTGGCCATGGTCAACAGACCAAACATGTCACCACCGCTCCAGTGCCACTCTGAGTTTTATTGATCAATTCAGAAACTGGAGAAATTGTCAGTTCTTCTCCTCTTCTCTCTTTTCTCTTCTCTTCTCTTCTCTTCTCTTCTCTTCTCTTCTCTTCTCTTCTCTTCTCTTCTCTTCTCTTCTCTTCTCTCCTCTCCTCTCCTCTCCTCTCCTCTCCTCTCCTCTCCTCTTTCCCCTTTCCTTTCCCCTTTCCTTTCCTTTCCTTTCCTTTCCTTTCCTTTCCTTTCCTTTCCTTTCCTTTCCTTTCCTTTCCTTTCCTTTCACTTTCCTTTCCTTTCCTTTCACTTTCCTTTCCTTTCCTTTCCTTTCCTTTCCTTTCCTTTCCTTTCCTTTCCTTTCCTTTCCTTTCCTTTCCTTTCCTTTCCTTTCCTTTCTTCTCCTTTCCTCTCCCTTCCCTTCCCTTCCCTTCCCTTCCCTTCCCTTCCCTTCCCTTCCCTTCCCTTCCTCTCCTTTTCTCTCCTTCCCTTTCCCTTTCCTTTCCCTTTCCTCCCCTTTCATTCCCTTTCCTTTCCTTCCCTTTCCTTTCCTCCTTTCCTTCCCTTTCCTTTCCTCCTTTCCTTCCCTTTTCTTCCCTTTCCTCTCCTCTCCTTCCCTTTCCTTCTCTCTCCTTTCCTTTTCTCTTTTTTCTTTTCTTTATTAATACTCATTTCTTTTTACTTGTACATTAGCGTACATGCCTGATGTATGCCTAAAAAGACCTAACTTCAGCTTTAACATAGGCAAGGGTTAATCTACTGAAATCAACTGAGTTATACCCAAGATATTGGGTGAATTTGGCCCAGTATTCAACCTCTATGTAGAAATACTTAATGTCTGTCAATTATTTCATGTCAGACGTAGGACAGCATTTTGTATAAATTGTTAGTCAAAACAGAGCTATGCTGAAGCAAAAGAAACCCCAGTTTTTCCTCCCGCAGAGGAGGCATGTGCTGGCTGCAGCTCCCCAGCTGACAGCCAGAAGCTCCCTGGGAAGGACTATTTTCCCAGAGGGAGTGCTCTGGGCTTCTCCACCACTTCCCTGATTCATCCAGTGCCTTTCACAAGAGCTCTTCACCTTATGCCGTCTGTCTCCGTGTGTGTAGGAAAGGAAAGCAGATTATGTGGAAAAAAAGGTATAAGGCCATATTGTGACAGACAGTTTGGCTGCACTGAGTGTCTGTGCACAATCCCGGGTATGTGGTTATGTACAACATGCACTTCTTGCCCATCTAGCTAGTATTTGGCTCCTAATTGTGTATTTCTTCTGCACCACATCCATGCACGTGTTAGGTTTCTTTTTACATTTTACATGTTACGTTATAAGGTATATGTTTTTGAGGAGGGAGCAGAGAGTACCTATTTACAATGGTTTTCTACTCCTTTTTTAATGATATGGCACAAACCTACATAGGAAAGACAACAGGACAGCTTAAGAAATTGGTAATATTCTAATAAAAGCTGCTTCTAAAATAGCATTGCATATACACATTTGAAAGCAAGGAATACAACACATGGAATGTAATGTTTGCTCCCTGTGCTTATGTGTCATTTGTGAAGCCCGCAAAAAATATCTGTAGTTCTATATATCTGATGAATAAGTATTGCAACATGTTTTTGCAGATACTGTGGCATTTCAGAACGTATACCAACTATATGTCCTTTATGTAGTAACAGGAAATCACAGCAGATTTTTGGTGTCTATGGGCAATTTTTAGTTTTTTTAAGTGCAGCAAAGATTGCTACATATCCCCAAGTGCCAAATATATTTGGCATGTTTCTATGGGTTCGTCCTTTTATGTAGTAGCCAACATTTATGGAAAGTAAAATTAATCCAGAACAGAAACCAAACCTGTAAAGGATCAAAAATATATTGGGTCAAATGAAATTTTTTGGTTCCTCAAATGTAAAGCTGTTTACATGCATATTTATGCTTAATTCCACTTTGAAGCAAACAGATGGCGGACCCCCTAAGTCATAACATCATGTGAGTGAGAAACAGATGCACAGGACCCTTTTTAACCACAATAAAATGCCCTAAACTCATCATTAGCACCTCTGATTAAAATTGCATATACCTTTCATTGACACAGGAAAGATAAAAATGAAGGTCTATGGAAGCTCATGGAAGAAAAAAATCTGAAATAATTCTAGAGGTTGCAGACATCTCAAAACACTGTTCACAAGTATAGGAATCCAAGGCATGCAGACTTTTCTTGCAATTATTTCAAATGTTGTGCTTAAGATTTCATTGCTCAACAGCAGCAACAGCGAAATTGTCTGAAGGAGTCTAGCGCCCCCTTAAACCTTTATACAGCTCCAGTGAGTGAAAGTACTGAAATGTTCTCCTCTATCCTTCAATAAAATAAAAACAAATAAACAACAAACAGACAAACAAAAACCAACCAACCAAACAAACAAAAAGCAACCCCCACACAACAAACCCCAACACAACAACAACAAAACGCCAAAAAGAACCCAGTGTTTTCCAAATGTATTTGAATAATTTGAAAAAATTAATTCAGGTGCTCTCATTTCTTCTAAAAATTGGATAAAATAAATAAAATGGTTAAAGCTGCTGATACCTAAAATACCTAAAATGACATGAGAGTTGTGATCTTCAATAGTACCTGAGTCTCATTCTCCAAAGTATTGTAGATTCAGTGTCCCCAAGATATTTGATACCTAATTCCTATTGAACTGTAAAAGTCTGTAGCTGCTGAATCTCAAGACAAAGCAATAGAAGTAAATCTGGGCTTGGGAGCTGGCACTGGGGTTGCCAGGGTGAACCTCAAATGGCCCTGATGCTTACAGTGCCTTGGCAGGATGTGTTTTATCTGCCATATGGATATGTCCTAAGCCTCCAGCCAGCCTGTACTTGCAAGGGTGATGCTAAGCAGAAGAAAACTAATTGGGTGCTTTCCACACAGGGCCCTGATTCTCCTTCCTGCACAGGCAAATGGGATATGGCCACAGCTTGAGCTGACTGAGAACAGGCGTCCACTGGTAGCACAGATGTCACATAACCGCAATCTCAGGAAGAGGCTGGTATTCCTGGGATTGCATTGCCAAGGGCAGAGCAGATGCAGCAAAAAGCACCTATCTGCTTCTTTACGTCACCTCAAAGATAAGACTCACGTTACTGTAAATTCATGAAAACTGCTGCTTAATTCCTGCCAGGCCCTGTACCCACCAAGGTCCCCACAAGCACAGGTCAAACCAACTACCTTCTTGTCTGCTCCCTCTCCTCCCCTCTAGTTCACCTTGGCTAATTCAGGTTGTCTTCTGCCCATCAGGTTCCTTAAGCTGTGCCTGATTTTGACTGTGTGTTGCAGAAAAGCCTGTATTCCTGGTTTGGGCTCAATCTCACATTAGACTCAAAGCACAATGAGGTAGGAACTGCAATGGACACATACGTTTCATTGACCTCCATTCCCTTAGCTGAGCTAAGCCTAAGAGTTTCAGCCAGTTTTGAAAACAAGACATCAGTACCCAGGTCCCAACAGTACTTTCCCAGATGTTCCCACTGAGGCCAGATGTGAAATATGAGGAAGAGAAGGTGTCAGTGTGTTCAAGGAAAAGGTGAGAGCAAGCAGTAGGTTTTTTAAGTAAGTTTTGATGTGTATTTGGTTTTTTCTTTAGCAGCAGCACTGTTCTTATAAATTGCCATAGTTTCCTTTTATGAAAGACGCTACCTGGAATTGTCTTCCTGAACAAAGTGTGTTGAAATGCCCGTTTGTTCCTTTCAGGGTGAGGACTGGATATTCTCGAGGTGCACACTGATTCTTCCAGGAGCTGCCCACATGCAGGACCAAAGTCTTGTGGGATCAAATTTAAACTCTTGATCCCAAGGGACATAAATAAATTACAAAAAAAATAAGCTAATTGTTTCACAAGGCTTTGTACTTACTCCTTGCTATTTCCTTCTGTGGTATGTCTCCCATCCAGTTAAACCAGGAACTTGCCTCGCTTACAGGCCTTCTAAGTACAGATGCCCCCAGGCAAACCCTAATGCTGGGATTGCCAGGCTGAGCTCCACAGCCCAGCAGTGCTCTGCGGCTTGCTGAGAGTTACCTGGGGGCAACTGCTGTACCTTGAATGTGAGGCATGATATGAGCCACAGCGCTGTTTATCCCATTCAAAACAATGAAGGGTCCCATGACCAAACCATGGGTATCCTGGGTCTCAAGTAGGAGAAGCAATGCTCATTTAAAAAAATGGATGGGACAGTGGTAAATCAGAAAGTGGCCAAACCCAGCAGTTTGGTCCAGATAAGAAACAGATAAATGCAAAAATAGACAAAGCAGGATTGGAGAAACGTTATTTGTGGGTTTTTTCTTCACTACAGAACTGCTAAGACCACCACTATGGATAAAGCCTACAACTGTAATTGGTTTGTTTCTCCATTGTGCATTGAGACTAAAGTACGTGTGTCATCTGAAAGACATTTTTCTGGCATTCGGCCATGTTGAAGTTGAGAACATAAAGAAGGCATAGATTAAGTGTGAGATGGACCAGGGGAATTGACTGGAGCATGACTGATCATTAATGCTCTAGTTGGTTAAGAAAACCCAAAGAGTGTCTTGGGAAAAAATTAATGGCTATTTATACCACAACAGTTCTAGACACTGGAGAACATCAGGTTTCAATACACACTGAAGCTTACCTGGAAATTGCCTTCAATGTCCCCTGTTTTACTGCTCTTTGGAGGATACAGGGGTTTTCTTTAGTCTTACTATGATGCTTCCTGCCAAACTAGCGGACTCCATAGCCTAAAATATAGGTTACTGGCCTACCACTGTACATGCTGCCTTCAAAGAACTGTGATCTGAAAAAAAGTACTGAAGATCTTAAAAAGGATCTGATAGGAACTTAAAATCCATGGTATTAGATCACCTGTTGAGTGGCGATTAAGTCTTCAGGACACCAGCTCTGAATTCTTGTCCCTTAAGACATGATTTGATTTTGCCTGCCTCCATCACTCCTTATGCCTTTAATCAAGCACAGTGCATTACATTATACTTCAACTGGCTTTTTTTTTTTCCTGTGTTCAGTTCTGGGATCCCCAGCTTAAGAAGGACATGGACCTGTTGGAGTAAGTCCAGAGGAGGCCATGAAGATGATCAGAGGGCTGGAGCACCTCTCCTATGAGGACAGGCTGAGAGAGTTGGGGTTGTTCAGCTTGGAGAAGAGAAGGCTCTGGGGAGACCTTATAGCAGCCTTCCAGTACCTGAAGGGGTCCCACAAGAAGGGAGGGGGACTTTTTACAAGGGCAGGTAGTGACAGGACAAGGGGTAATAGCTTTGAACTGAAAGAGGGTAGATGTGAATTAGATACGAGGAAGAAATTCTTCACTATGAGAATGGTGAGGCACTGGAACAGGTTGCCCAGAGAAGCTGTGGATGCCCCATCCCTGGGAGTGTTCAAGGCCAGGCTGGATGGGGCTTTGAGCAACCTGGTCTGGTGGAAGGTCTCCCTGCCCGTGGCAGGGGGATGGGATCTAAATGATCTTTAAGGTAATTTCCAACCCAAACAATGCTATGATTTTATCAAGATAACGTAGATCTGCTGACTGACAAAATGTCACTTTATAAGAACACGTTTTCCATAAATCTTTATTCAAAATGTCTCCATTGTCCATTATGAATTTACTGGTACTCAGGAAGATCTAAAATATCATAATGAATTATTGTTTTATTCGTGTACTCTAGCTGTCACCTTAATTTCCACAGAAATTACACTGGAATGCGTGATACTGTAAATACTGGCATCATATTGTCACTTCTTTCTTTAAAATCTTTTAAAATGTCAGACTACATGGAGTAATATATTCAAATGAGTTGTTATATCTGAGCTTTTGACAGGGAAATCTCAGACAGCCTTTACGAACACACTGCAGTAAGAACACGTGAGCTAACTTTCCCTTTTAAAACAGCTCCAAAAGCCTTCCACGAACGAATTAACAGTCTTCTTCAAAACTGATTCTAATTATAAGTAGAAAAACGTTAATTTAGGTCAGCTCCAACAACTGTTGCTATTTCTTGTCATACCAGAACCATGTCTCAACTACACTGTTGAATTTAATTACTCGAGTTTGATGTTGAAATATGTTTTAATTAGGACTATGACTGAATTCTAGTGCTAAATGATCTGATTTCCAGTACTAATTGTTGCATCAGTCATGTACTTTCACACTTTGATGCTGTCTCTGCATTTCTGTGTATGCAAACAGGTATTGTTATTTTTCTACCGGCTTGCCAATGGTGCAAACCAGGCCGGGGAAAGGAGCACTCATTCCTGACAAGAATAATAAAAGGTTTCAATAAAAAGCAAGGAAACATTCCCATTATTTTAAATTAGCACATGAAGAAAAGAAAAGGAAAAAAAAAGGGCAGCAGCTCTCAGAACCTTAACTCGTGGGGAGCAGCAGCCTTGTAAAGTTGCCTGCACGATCTGAAGGAGCCTTCCCTCACCTTTAACCAAAGACCACCAAAGGAGTTTATTTTTACAGTCACTTTCCTGAGGCTCCCGTCCCCCCAAAAAACACAACCCTCCACGACTGCCTTCCTCACACATCCGCCATCGAATAGGAAACTCCTCCCTGTGCTCTGAAGTTGAGAGAAGTGGGATTTGCCCATTCCCGGGTGCCCCAGACCCGGCGGAGGGGCGGCCCGCAGGGCTCGGCGGGACGCGGGCGGCTCTGGGACGCGGAGGCGGCTGCCGGCGCGGCGGGACGCGCCGGTGAGCCGGGGCCGGGGCTCGGGGAGAGGCCGGGACCGGGCACCGCTCCCCGCTGCCGCCTCCTCTGAGTGTGCGCTGCTCCTCTGCATTCGTTATTAAAGATAGGCAGGGCTTTGGTTTTTGTTGGTTTGTTTTGTTTTGTTTTTGTTTTTTTTTCAATTGTCATACGGCTTTACCGAGTCACATGCCTCCCATCACCTGAGCTGAAACCGGGGCTTTTGTACTCCGGCCGCTCGGCGCGACCCCTTCCCAAACGCGGCAGCCCCTGCCCCATCATTTCCCAAACGCACCCTGGGTTGCGCGGGGGCTTAGGGAGGTTATTTTTCCTTTCCAAGAGGAAAATACGAATCCTGCCTCGCTGTCACTGTACTCCCCGAAGTCCCCAAAAGACAAAGCACAGCAAGGGCAGCCCGGACGGGACCCGCACGCCCCGGCCGGGGGCAGCACAGCCCCACGGCAGCCTCGGCTTCTCCGCTCCCCGCGGAGCCGCGCCGCCACACAAAGGGACCCGCCGTAGGACGGAACCGGCCTCTCCCTCCCTCGCCCCCCACCCCGCCCTCGCCCCGCAGCGCCCGGGGCGGGAAGGCTCAGCCGGGAGTGCCGAGGTGGCGCCCAGCCCCCGCCCGGGCCGGCCCGCACTCACCAGGCGAGGCTGGGGGCAGGTGTGCTCTAGTTCCTCCATGGCCTCCGAGCGCCGCGCCTCAGAGCGGGATTTCGGGATGCCCGTTTCTGACTCAGCATCGGGCGCGAGCACTGGCATGGCCGGCCGCAGCCTCGCCCGCCGTTGCTGCTGCCGCCGCCGCCGCCGCCGCCGCCGCCGCCCGGGCCCGCCCGGCGCGGAGCTCCGCCGTCACGCGTGTGCCCGCCCCGCGGGGGGTCTCCACGGGAGCCACCCGGGGGCACTGCCGCCGCGCGTCGCCGTGGCAACCGGGCGGGCGCCGCGCCACCGCCCCCTCCGCGCTGGGGACGCCGCGCTCATTTACATGCGGCCTCCTGGTTGGCTGCAGCGCCGCCGCGCCACCGCGGCCCCCGGCGGATCCGCGGGCGGTGCCGGCCCCGCGGCAGCGGCGGCTCCAGCCGAGCTGCGGACCCCGCCGCCGGGCGGCTCTCCCGCCGCCGGGCAGCCCTCTCGGGGCGCCCGCTAAAGGGGCCCCCAACCGTGTGCTCCCCGCGCCGGGGCGGGGCGGGGTGTGCCCTCCTGAGCGCGGGCGGGCCCGGCTTAGTGCCGCGCACGGGGATGTGCCGGAGCGGAGCGGGCGCATGGGAGGCAGAGGCGCTCCGAAAGCCGCACTGGCGCTATCTGCCTCAAACCCCTGCACGGCTGCACGGCCAGGCCAGGTGCCGCTTCAGCGTACACCTCCCGTGGCCCCGCCGGCCCCGGTCGGCCTCGGCAACACCCTTACGGTGACCTGCGGGGAAGGTTTGACCCGTTCAAAACTGACGGCGGGAGCGAGGAGACCCGGCGGCGCGGGCGGGCGCGGTGCTGAACGGACAGCTCCCGCCCGCAGCCCCAGCGCCGCGCCGCCCCGCCCCCTGCTGCGCCGCGGGGCAGCCCGCGCCCCCCAGGCGTTGCCGTGTATTACGTGGTTTTCAGTTAGTGACGTCAAAAGAATTCAGGGAACAGGGGTGCTCTTCTTTCAGAGGCACATACTCACTTCGGCTTGGGTTGAGTTTCCAGGCAACGCTTTTGCAAATCTGTGGCACTAAAGACATAAAGTTGCTCTTCTGTGAAAGGAATTGTACCAGTTTCTGTAAAAATGTCTTTTTTTTTCCGCCAAGAGACGGATTAAAGGATGTAGTTGTTATGGTAGCAGCTCCGTCTAAAGGGAGCAAAGCGTTTCTGTCACAGCCAAATACATGACAGAGTTCCCAGGTACTTAGAGAGGAACCTGGCTGATGCCTGCCCAGGAGTCACAATTACACCTTCAGTTGTGCTGTGCAGCTGCTTCACCACATGCAGCTGTGGCTTCTGTGCTGCTGAAGTGAAATATCTGGGCTACTTACACTTAAATAGCATGAGAATACAATCAAAAGAATATAAAACCAACGCTTTTTAGAGCAGAGAGACTCCATTGGCTATTGTTAACCTTGATAGATCAGTTAAAGTGGATTCCCGTAGTACTTAGCTGTGGTAGGCACTGTGAGCATTGTTTTTAAAAATCAGACTTCATCAAGGGACACAAACATTTAAGGCTGTCCAAAGCCATGAGGAGTTACAAGAGAACTGTGCCACAGGGTCATTCCCTAGGACTTGAGAGCTTGATTTCAAACGTCTTATCTTTTGCACATCTGTAAGGGAGGCAGAGTGCAATACAAAAAATATATGAGCTATGTGCAAGGGAAAGGGTAAGTGACGGAGATGAGAAAGCAGAAAGAAAACAGGATGTTTAAAAAAAGAGTGAGACAGCCGTCAAGAAAAAAGGAAAATACATGCCAAAACAGGTGACCGAACAGGCAAACAGGTAGCCAAACTAGCTAAATCTCACAGCTGACTCTTTTTCTCATAACCAAGTCCCCTTATCAGTTATTCTGTAAGGACTACTCACACATTAAGGAAAGCATACTCAAGGGAAATTATTAAACCATGATTAATGCAGCACTCTGCCTGAAATTTGTAGCTTGTTTCCTTAGGAAAAATATTTGCAGGAGTGTTGAGCTGTTAGAGGAATGTTTGGGCAGCATGGCTGAGCAGCCTTAGGAGTCGAGCAGCCAGAGGAGGTAGGTAGGTGGCCCTTGCATAAACCCAGCCACATCTACCAGCTCCCCAGAGACAGGTGCCGGTGTGCTGACGGAGTGGCATGAGGTACAGATGTATCCAAGGTCAGTGTCCAGCCCTCCCTGACCAGGCAGATACGTGGGAATAGAGATGAAAGGGAAACAGGCCTTCCTGCAGCTGGGTGATTGCCAGTAAACTGGAAGTGTAAATTCCCTCGCCTTTTATTTATTTTGAGCACGAAAGGGTGAATTTCATCTTTGCTTTCATGCTGCGAGTTTGCTATTGACTCCAGCTGCATTTTGATTTCTTTTCTAGAGATAAGTTTTTCCATATACATGTAGCATTAAAGAACGATGTCTCTCTTGCAGTGGGCTTATCACCTAAGTTGTGCCAGTATTTCAAAGAGGGAGTGGGAAACTTGCTGCTTATTTCATTTCCACCTTCACGAAATACTTTGTAATTTTTTTTCCTTTTTTTTGAACAGCATGATTAAGAAATGTCATGTACCTCATTAATAGAGAGAGATGAAATAACAGCAGAGGGGAGGCTGTGGGGACTGTCATGTCTATCCAAATGGAATTTTTCACATTCCACCTTGGGTCTGATAGTCTTACTCAACATATTGGATATCTTGAATAAGATATCCTAAATTGCATCTTCTTCTAGCTGCAGTGGCAAAATGGGCTTTCAAAAAGGCTGGTGTGTGTCTTCTTTACCCTCTAAAATAAAATAAAAATTAGGTTTGACTGGAGAAGCTCAGCAGATGGTCTTCTGTAAATCCTTACAAGTCAGACAACTTTTAAAAGAATAGTGGAGCAAGAATGATGGGTGGGAAGGCTCATCCATCTGATTTCTTTTATGTAACCAAATATCCTCCACCAGGCTGTGCACAGTTTCCTGGGCATTCTCCTGCCATTCCTTCAGAAGTAACAGGGATGTGTAGCCACTGCCTGTAATGACTGAGCTCTTGGCAACAGCTGCTTAGGTGTGAATAGGCATCTGATGCATAAAAATCCTGTTTCAGGGTGCATAAATTAATGTTACATGCAAACAAGCCAGGAAACCATGATCCCAATCCTCTTAACGCTAATTCTGATGTCTGAACTGAACAGACAGCAAAGAGGGAAAAACTTGAGCACTTAGGAAGGTTCCCTCTGATACGTGGTGGGGCTTTTTCTGTAGGGAATTTAAGTTTGCAAACTGGAATAATTAATTCTCAAAGTATAAAAAATGTTTTAAAATAATATTTTTAGGTGTTACATTTGAATCCTCTCCTTTCTCAAACTGAAAATATTCTCTCTCTCTGAGCTGAACATTATAGTGACAAACATTCTGTATAGATTCTTCTACATCTGCAAGCTCTCATTTTAAAATATCTCCCTGCTTTTTTTTTTTTCTATTTGGCCATTCGTATTTTTAAAATCTTTTAGTGTGGATCAGTGCCCACAACTGTAACTATACTTCAATTCCATGTATACACCAGCACCTATAAAACCTCTGTTGTGCTTTTATCATATTACACATGTTAAAATGATTCTAGGAGACCAACACTGGTAGGCCAACATGGCTGAAATCTGAACATGATTTAATGTGTCCACTTCCCTCAGAGTTCTTTTCTCTGTATTTGATGGATTAAAATAAGCAAGAAGCACATTTCATCAGAGTTACTACATTCAGCTTCATAGCTATGCTGTTTAATGTACACTAATTCCATCTTTATTTTAAGGCAAAATCCCTAGAAGGAGCAACCTGTACTTGGAAATTGTGAATGAACTCATTAAAGGCCTCAAACTGCTTGAGCAGGGAAATGACATGCATTTCACCATTAGTTAACAAAGAGTGTTTTCTGCTCCTTCTAATGGTGAAGCAATGGTATAGCCTGCTATCTGCAGCAGAGCATAATGACTTACATCCAAGCCACTTGCTAACAGGGTGTTTTAGCTTAGGTACCCGCAGTTGTCCAGAGATCTTACTACTACAGAGAAGTTTGTAAGTACTCAACAAAGTCTCCAGGCTAAGGACCACAACATCTGCTTTATTAAAGTGAAGACACTACATTATTCTGACGTCCTTTGTAAAAGCAGGGACTGAAATGTATTGCAGCCCCTGGAGGATATTCTCAAGTGTCTGATGTGCCACAGTGGATCTCAAGCACCTGTCAGCACAGCAGAAATTGTATTTAAAATGGTCTTCACAGGAGAGGGACTGCAAGAGCCTTCTGACTTATAACTAAATAATCATGTATTTTCTGCTCAAAATTCAGCAGGAAACTATGGAAAAACAGAGAGTGGTATAGCTAAATAGTGTTTGATTTCAAAGTCAAACATCTACGGAAAATACAATACAATAAATTCTCGAACATTTAACAGATAAGCTGAATTTTGCTTCAATGTATCTGTTTTGGATCCTGACGGTTTTAACGTCTGTCAACTGCAAGACTTTATAAGATGGAGGAATGGGGTTTGTCTGGAGCAGTTTAGTTAAAACACTACTTTTCTATGTATGTATGTATCTATATATCTCTCTATTTATCTATCTATGTCATAATAATCATAGACATGCTAGAATTCGTAGGGGGAAACAAACAAACAAACAAATAAAACCAGCACCACCAAAACCAACCAACCAACCAAAGCCAAACAAACAAACAAAAAAACAAGAACAGGAGAAAAAGATACCTTATTGCTGAGATGACCAATTAGTCAAATCATGTATTTTTAGACTGAGATTAAAACCCTATAAAGGTGGAATATTTTCCCCACCTGCATTGGTGGGGGAAAAAATGAGACGATGAAAGGTATAAATTTAAATACACCCTATTGGTTTTCACCACCTCCAACATAATTGCTTTGCTGCTTCCGTGTAATGTCTGATGCTGTAGCTTTAATTCATTTTCAAGTTGTAATTCATCATTCCGGTGGAATGCACAGTGCTTACAAACTACCTCCTTCAGAATAAATCCAAAATATTTCCTATTTATGAAAAAGTCTTATAGAATTATATATAATTAAATCCACAGGGTTGTTTTTTTGTTTGGTTTGTTTTGTTTTGTTTTTTAAATTCAATGACAGTCCATAAGTTATGAAAAGCAAAACCATAGGATTTGGTATAACATAGTGTTATATCTGGTTCTTTCCATAATTCAGTCGTGGAGACATGATTTTTTAAGAAATGCTATATTCTCAGGATACTTGTAGAGAATCAAATTAATCAGTTGTCATGTAAGAGTTTAATTTAAAATGTCATGTTAATTCCAGTATGGTTTATAGATAAATCACCTGAAATCCATAAATTCTTAAAAAGAGTGGCGTTTGATTATGCCATTCATCCATGCTTTATAGCACGGTTTTGAACAAGTGGGGCTATCCACTTCAGGGTAAGTTTTTTGTGTTCTTGCTCTTTCATGAACTACTTTTATAAGCACTTTTAAAGAAAACAGTGAGAAATTGTGGTTGTTTTTTGACCAAGAGGCTATCTGTCTTAGTTCTATTTTCCACAGAGAGATGGTCAGTTAGTGTGGGAAATGTTAGGTCTGTCTGTCCCATTATTAGATTGTTCTGTTGTCCATTTTAACAATCAAGTTTTTATTATTGGGTTGTCAGGGGAGGATGAGGGATTTCTGGCAGTTGGACTTCCTTGCTGGATGCACAGATGTTAGGAAGCACTTTGATTAGCTAAGCTCTGTTGGTCATTCCCTTCCCAGAACCCCAACTACGTAGCTGATCCATTCTTGTCACAGAATCATAAAATAGTTTGGGTTGGAGGGCACCTTTAAGAGTCATCTGGTCCAATCACCCTGTCCAACCTGACCTTGAATGTTTCCAGGGGTGGGTCAACTACCATCTGCCTGGGCAACCTGTGCCAGTGCCTCACCACCCTCATTGTAAAAAATTTCTTCCTTATATTTAGTGTGAATCTCCCCTCTTTTAGCTTAAAACCATTACCCCTTGTCCTATCACAACAGGCCTTGCTAAAAAGTTTGTCCTCATCTTTCTTGTAGGCCCCTTTTAAGTACTGAAAGGCCACAATAAGGTCTTCCCAGAGCCTTCTCCAGGCTGAACAACCCCAACTCTCAGCCTTTCCTCATAGGAGAGGTGTTTCATCCTTCTGATGATTTTTGTGGCTCCCTCTGTACCCACTCCAACAGGTCCACGTCCTTCTTATGTTGTGGGTCCCAGAGCTGGATGCAGGACTCCAGGCGGGGTCTCACCAGAGTGGAGTAGAGGGGCAGAATCACCTCCCTCGACCTGCTGGCCATGCTTCTTTTGATGCAGCCCTCTTCTTTCTTTCTTATTCAAAAGTTTTTCTTAATGTCTATCCTGAACCTCCATTGCAGCAATCTATTGCCCCTGTTTGTTTTTCTACTGGGCACAGAGAACAGATGTACTCTCTTTTGCTTTTTGTATGACTTGTATAGTTAAGATTTTGAAACAATAGTTTGAGGATTTGGAGTAGAGAGCTGATATTCAGAAGGTAGGTTGGTATTTTTTTCACGTCTCTCCTGATTCTTCTAGATGAAACTGCCCTGTTGTTCCAATAGTTTCTCATAGGTCATATCTTACAGATCTTCTCGTTATCCTCCTTGTTCTGTTTTGGGTTCTCTATAGATTTCTTTCTGAGTAGTGCAAGCACAGTCCTACAGCTGCAACTTTACCACTACCAAGAAATATAATCCTGAGTATCACAGATCTCACTCCTCACTCCTTTATATATCTCAGTATAAACTTTGCCTAAATGATTCATATTCTATCTGTCCTGCTTCTTATTGTTACAGATAAAAGATAATATAAGAAAAAAAATCTTTCCTACATTTCCTACATTCCTACATTTAAACTATGTTGTTAACTCTCCTTTCTCTTCTCCTCCTCTTCTGGCTTTCTAGATTTGATGCAAATCCCCTCAAATCCACACTAAGCTGAGACTGCTTTTCTTGCACATATTGGTACTGCACTCACTTTTACCCATTGTCAGTCTATCTGGTGCCTTCCTTTTCCCCCAGCCCAATTTCAAACTTCTTGCATTGATCTTCAGTACCCTGTCACATTACCTTTTCTGGTACTATAAGTCTCCAATACTTTTATTTCCTCCACTGTTCTTGTCAACCTTTATCTTCCCATTTGTCAATTTTTCATGCAAATGCCTTCAAATATTTTTCACATATGATCTCAAATACAAACCTGACAAGTAAAACATCAACAAATCATACTGTAAGCTGCATTCAAGTGATTGTTCGGGGTTCATGTTTAATATTTTGGGTACCAAAAACTTAATTACTTGATCTTTTCATAATCTGGGTAGAGATACACGCTTTATTTAAAACCAAGCATGTACTTACGCACTATAAAATCATGATTTGCTCGCTAGTGGAGCTTTTGCTAGTTATTAAGATCTTTTGACCCTAGGATCTCATTTCAGATGCTTATAACTTTGCCACCTGCGAAACTTTTGGTCTGACGTTACCAGCTGGGCACCTTCTAACCCCTGAGCAGTTATGGATAACTTCTACCAGCATAATGCAGCTGTTTCTGGAAAAATAGATTGAGAATACCCTGCAGATATTTTGGAGGTTTTTTCTTTGAAATGTTCAAGAGCTTTCATGATTGTGAGGAGAGATTTTATATTTGTGTGGAAGTTTGGCAGTCATGACAGTGGTGTACTGTTTTCTATTTTCATGAAAATTGGGCAAATTTGGTCTTCAATATAAGTCACTTCATCTATGTCAGGGCCCTGAGGGCACTAAGAGACCTTGACAAGACTCATCTGGGGCCTCCACTCCACACCCTCTGCCCAAGGGCTCTATTTAAGCTTCACACCTCCACACCTTTTTTCTGAAGACCCATTCCACTGATCTGGACCCATATCTGCCAACTGATTTCCTGCCTTGACCTAAGCCCTGCCGCATTTCTGTAGACCTGCCTGGTGATCCTGGACCTGATCCTAAACCTGACATGTAGATTGACTAAATGGCTTGACCTTCGACCTGCCTCATTGCCATGATATTGCCTTATGATCTGGACCCTTGATTGGACTGGAACACCCTTTCCCATTCTGTCCTGCTCAACTTGCCCAGGTACTGTGGGATTAGGTCCTGGCTGGTGAGGACCCTGATGAGTGGCAGTGTGATTCCCCCTTGGCTCTTGGTTTGTCCTTTTTTAAGGAGCAGCTCCTTGGCAATGTATATGGTATTGGTATGCTGAGTATCTTCTTGTCTTTAGCTGCCAAAGTATTTGGAAACCCCATTCATTAGTGAATGTGGGGTGCGGGAAAAATCCACAAACTTGTTTGGTTTTACAGAACAACTGCTTATGTTCAGTCTTGGGATTGGAAACTCTGAAAACATTTTACTGTAACAGTGTCTTCCATTTTGCCTAAACTAAGGCAGATGAAGGCACCAGAACTGCTTGGAAAGACTTCTATCAGGTTCACAATTACTTTCCTGCTAGTGTCCACATGGACTAATCAAAAGCATCTTAGTTGGAATTGAAAGGAAGGAAAGATTTGTGACCGGCTAGTGTTGGGAAGCAGTATCAGATGCCAGTGGAACAGGGAGACACCTGAAAAGCACAACAGAATGCTAACTATTAGGTAGATCAGGCACAAACAACCCAAATTTGTCATTCGCCATTTGTAAAATCTTTCTGCTCTCACTTCCCTGTGCGAAAAGATCATCTCAGCGCCTCCTTTACTATGGTAACTGTTGCACTATTTCTGAGGCATTTGTACCCTGTAGTGATGAGGTTTTTAGACAAAAAAGCACCAACACTTTCCAAGATATAAGACATAAGGAGGCTAATCATTCTGCTTCAAGTGGGGGCATGAATAACGTGCAGTAAAAGAAAAACTAGGTCACACTCTGTAGAGTGAAGCTGGAAAAAAAGTATTGGGAAACAGGACAACAAAACATCTTTTTTAAAAATACAGAACCCTTCAAACCTCATTTAATCAAAGGCTACATTTGCTACTTTTTTGATAGACTAATTTAAATAGAAGGGGGGAGGGAAATGGGTTTTTCCTAGGAATAATTTTTCACACTTTGTTCAGGTACGATACTGAAACGAGATTACTGTAATTTGTTCTCATATTCAAGCACAAGATACCACTGGCATTTCTGTGGCCTCTCTGCCACGTTTGAAAGGGGGCGATATGGGCTGGTATGTCAGGCATGTTCTTTTCATCTTCGGACAACTCAAAGGATTGAGGCTTCACCATTTTCAGGACTGGCCTTCTAGAAGGCCTGTGGAGCATAGAGAGACAGGGGAACAGGTAGAAGGTAAACCCACCCCACAGATTGTCCTGAGGCATGGAACAGGATGCTTTGAAATCTTCATCCCTAAGACTGCTCATGCTGTGTCCAGTCAAGGTTTGACTGCCTCCTCTATCTGGGCCTGCTTTGAGCAGGAGGAGGACTAGAGATCTCCAGAGATCCTTTCCCACCTGAGCTTTTCTAAGATCCCACACTTAGACAAGCTAGCTACAGCAAGGTGGCAAAATTATTTATGCTGTGGTCTTAAGGGGAAGAAACAGCGTAGAAGCCTCAGTAAATCTGGGAGAGGTAGGAAAGATTGGGGAAGTAGTTATGGCTGAAAGATGGGTGGGAAAGTGGAAAGTCATTTCCCAGTTTCTGTATTATTACTTGTGGATTAAATAATTCCTAAGCATGTCATGAGTTTTTGAAAAATACCTGTAAGAGTACGAGAATGAGTGATCCTTAGTAACAGCTAAACTTCTGTAGTCTTGATGCCCTAGCACAGTGAAATGTTAATGACACCAGAAGGCCAAATATAAATGTGGAAAGTGATTCAGTATGTAAGATTTTGTTATAATAAATGAAAGGCTTTAGCCATATGATTAGGTTGACATGGTTTCTGTGTCAGTGCCCTGAATGCATTAATGGGCTTTAATAACCCTGACCACTCTCAGCTGGGGTGTTCCCATATCCTGCTGCCCAAGGACCAAAGAGCCACACTTCAGTTCAGCCTCAGGCCTTCAGTCCACGCCTGAACCATGTTGTAAGAGTGGGTGTCTCTAGCTGAGCCTGGCAATGGACCCTCTTGGTCTTGACCTCAACCCATTGACTGACTTCTTGCTCTGGCTTAGGACCTGCCTCATCACTGTGGAGTTGCCTGATGATCATCGTATCATATAATAGTTTGGGTTGGAAGAGACCTTTAAAGATCATCTAGTCTAACCCCCTGCAATGAGCAGGGACATCTTCAACTAGATCAGGTTGCTCAGAGCCCCGTCCAGCCTGGCCTGGAATGTCTCCAGGGATGGAGCATCTACCGCCCCTCCGGGCAACCTGGGCCAGTACTTTACCACCCTCATCATAAAAAAATTCTTCCTTATATCTAGCCTGAATCTCCTCTCTTTTAGTTTAAAATAATTACCCCTTGTCCTCTCATAACACACTCTGCTAAAAAGTCTGTCCCCATCTTTCTTATAGCCCCCTTTTAAGTATTGAAAAGCTGCAATAAGGTCTCCCTGGAACCTTCTCTTCTCCCTTCTCAGTGATCACTGAGCTGCGTCTGACTCAGGTGACCATCACTGGACCTGACCCCAAGTTGCGTTTCTGGTTGGGCCTTGGACCCGCTTCATCGCCATGGACTTGTTTGCTTTGAGCTGACTCGAACTCCTATCCCCAGGACAACCTGTTCGTGGTCCTCAGGTTCTGGGGAACAGGGCCACAACTGTCCTGCCAGCTTCACCATGCCCATGGGGAGCAGCTGACCCTTGCTGCTCTCCCGATCTGTGAGCACAGTCTTTACCAGCACCAACCCAGCAACAAAGAGTTGTCAGGATTACAACTACGCTTTGCAGCATATCATGATGCTTTCCTCCTTTCTGCCCAAGAGACATGAAATGGTGAATGCTGAGAGTATTCACCAATGGAAGCACATTTGATCTTCAGCCAGGTCTTGAAATGTAACAGCCTCTCTGCAGTAATGTTCTGCTTACACATTAATTGTTCATTTTTGTGTGACTGTAAAGCAAGAGTACTGAAAGTAGCTAAAACAGAGACTTTCATGCTGTGGCAATAACTGTATGCTTTTGAATACCATTGGCGCCAGACTTAATTCTTAGACATTATAATTATGTGAGAGCTCATTCTCTGTGAGTTTGCTCTAGCTTGTCTTCCCTGTTTAATTTATATTATAATATTTTGTACTTTTCTTCTAGGCTTGAATAGGAATATTGTATTAGGCAAGCAGGTGATGAGATTCTGCTCTCTGTTGCGGTTATTGTAATTCCATCAATTCCGGTTGAGTTACTAGGATTTGCTGCAATATAACTACAATTAGAATTTAATATATAGATATATATATATATTTTAAAGATGTATGTCTGGATGTTCATCCCATAGACCTTTTTTTTCTGTCAGAAAGGAAATTAATGTATTGTTTTAGTTTTTACTTCACATTTGCATTTCAGAGCCTCAACATGCTAATAGCAACTTTATTTTCTTCAGGTTAGCAGGTAACTCACGTGGGAAATTAAAAAGAACTCTGCAGTGAACAAAAGGCATTTTCAGGCCTGATAAACAATGAACCTACCCTTTGAACATAATGACTGCATTATCTTTATTGATAAACAAATGGAGAAGCATCTATTTCTTCACATTTCTATCAGTTAACTACCTCTGAAGAGTTTTGAAAACAAAGGCCTTGTAGTAAGTACTAATTTGAGATTTTTTTTATGTTTAATTTATGTAATATGTGCTCCTTTAGGAGTTTAATCCCTCCTACAGTTAAGTAATTCATGTTGAAATGTCATGTGAATAGCACAATTTAGTAAGCAGCTGCTGAAATGAGGTAGTCAGAGCTGGATCATATTAGATGTAAAAACTTAATTAAGTGATAACATGAATTCATACAGACCAACATAAGGATTAAAAGTAAGAGAATTAAATACTCCACATTTGTAGGAAACATACATATAGAGCACATACACTTATATCCTGAGCACTAGCATGGACAGACACACACACAATTCTCCACAAAGACAGTCTGTACTTAACAACGATATAATAATGTTTAGGCATTTTGAGTTAGACATAGTACAGGTGAATTTGCTACCTTGCTATAGTTCATGGTTTACTCACATTCTGTTTTTTATACCACCCCTCTTAGTTTCAACAGATTTTTTCCATCATCCAAAAATTACCAACCGTAAGTTCCACGTGTAATGTCTGAATCTGAGAGCTTTAACTTCTAATACTTTGTAATGTCTAATGTCTTTGAGACAGATCAAGCATGTCCTAGACATAAAAAGGAAGACAAGAAGAATCCCCAATACAGTAATTATTTTGTCCATTCAACTTAGGTTTGATACTATAGTCCATTTTTACTTTCGTATGTTAATATATACTACTGTTTATATTATCTTTGAGCTCTTGCAATGAGTTTACAATATTTTCTATTCATAACTTATGTATTTAAATTACAGCTCTAAGAAAACAACATGGAAAATACATCTTTGTCACCTTTCGTTGAAATCTGGGAGTTTCCTGAGCTTCCTCCTGTGTTCCGTGTTTTTTGCTGCCCACCATCTTCGCCACTGTGCGCCTCTTGCACTTTTCTCTGCAGCTATCACACTTTCCTTGAGAGAACCTTGGGTGGCTCTGAACTGCACAGCAGAATTCCCACTTCTTGTACTTAAAAGACAATTAAGCAAAGGTCACGCCAAACTGTTCTTGTGTGTCTGTCCCAAGGGAGGTTTAAAATCAGCTCAAAGTAATCTGCTGTGATAAAGCCATTTAGCAGAGGAAGTGCTGGGTTATTTTTCTTTTCCAAAGCAAAGTGCGTCGCCTTCCCCTCTCTTTTTTCTTCCCCCTGCAGCATTTAAATATGCTTGTTATGCTGTGCTGTGGGAAACAGATGCATTTTTGTTAAGACTAGAGATGAATGTCAGGACTGAACTAGCATTCATGAAAAAGGCTTTTGTTTGATCTGCGCTGTCCCACAGTGGAGCTATGGCAACAACTTCAGTTTGGTAAATTAACTGTATCACTGTGTACCGGCTCAAATCATGGCATCACCTGAATGACAAACATGCCACTTTAACAGCTCACAAAGGGTATTGTTTTATTTTTAATCAGTATTAAAATCAAGTCACTTCAAAATTCCAAAGCATTATTTTATGTTTCTCTATCATAGCTTAAAAAATCGAGTAACTTCTGAATTTGAATGCCATATCATGCTCAGTGATGTGATCTTTTTTTCTGCATGTGTTTAAAAAAAACCAACCAACCAAACAAAAAAACCCAGAAACAGTGGATACACAGATGAAAGGCTGTCTGTAGGTCAGACAAGCATTCTTCCTACTGCTGTCAGTGTTTCAAAGGACATGAGTTTGCTACAGCTACAGACTGGCCTACACCGATGACATCTGAAAAAAGATCAAGGTTCTAAGCAGACCTAAGCCATTTTAGAGAAGTTGACTTGTAAATCTCCAGTTGTCTTAACCAATGCTTTTAGAAACCTTTTCAACTATACTCGAGACTGGAATGTAACCTTTTCCAGACACAGCTCTTGCTCTTTGGCTGAAAGCTGGTGTGTAATACCCTTGACTTATGTGTTGCTGTAGGATCCAGATGAGCAGAACATACCTCGCTTCCCCTCCCACCCCCCAAATCAGCTGTACACAAGGAAAAAGCTAACTGGTCTTTTCTCTGAGCCCTCTGTGCACATAGCCTCTTAAGAAATCCAGTCTGAATCTATTTTTTTTTTTTCATGTCTAGCAAGGAAGGGAAAAAAATGTGTCCTGGTTTCAGCTGGGGTAGAGTTAATTTTCTTCCTAGTAGCTGGTATAGTGCTGTGGTTTGGATTGGGTATGAGAAGAAGGTTGATAACACACTGATGTTCTAGTTGTTGTTAAGCAGTTGAGGACTTTTCACCTTCTCATACCGGCCTGCCAAGGAGAAGGTGGGGAGTGCACAAAAGGTTGGGAGGGGGCACAGCTGGGACAGCTGACCCCGACTGACCAAGGCGATATTCCATACCATATGATGTTGTGTTCAGCATATATTTTGGGGGAAGAAGGTAGGGAGGGGACATTTGGAGTGATGGCTTTTTCTTCCCAAGTAACCATTAGATATGATGGAGCCCTGCTCTCCTGGAGATGGCTGAGCACCTGCCTGCCCATGGGAAGCAGTGAATAAATTCTTTGTTTTGCTTTGCTTGCATGTGCGGCTTTTGCTTTACCTATTAAATCGTCTTTATCTCACTTTTACCCTTCCCATTCTCTCCCCCATCCCACGGGGGAGGGGGAGGCGCGGAGTGAGCAAGCAGCTGTGTGGGGCTTAGTTGCTGGCTGGGGTTAAACCACGATAAAAAGGTAAAAGGATTTAGGAAACACGAGAGCATCCATTACATTATCTAGTTTTTCCCCAAGCTGGCCAATCACTACCTCTGAAAAGACTAGGGAGTAATTTACTGAAGGAGTTTGTGAAACTTGTGACAGAGCATAACGATACCTACTCTAAATACGCAAGAAGAAAACCACGGCTGTTACTCATAGGCTGTCACGATCAGCCTCCTATATATATTGTTGCTATATTGTTTAAAACCGCGTGAGAAATACTCCTTTCTGCCGGAAGCTACTGATTCGCCGACAATGTCGTCGCATGTGGTCCTTGACCCTCGTGCTGCAGCCTGGCTCGTTTTCAGACGGTTGAAATCAACCACCACCTTGTCCCACTTCAGCAGTGTGCACCTGCACTATTTTGCTCTAATTAAGGCACCGCGCCACTACGGTCTACGGGCCCCTACATCCCGCAGCGGGGGTGGGAGCCTGGCTGGAGACCCCTAAGGCGCGGCTCACGGGACGGCGCTGACCTGCTGCCGCCCTTGCCCTGAGCCCTCGGTGCGAACCGACGAGTCCATCTGGTCTCAACACCTCGGAAAACGCCCCCGCTGCGACCGCAAAGCCGCGGCTGCAGCGCGGGGCCCGGCCCGCCCCCGCAAACTGCCTGCGCTGGCGGGAGGCGCCACCCCAGGCCTCGGCCGGACCCGACACGCGGCACCGCCGCTGCAGGCCTCGCCCAGGAAGTGGCGCCGCCTCGCCCGGGGCTTCCTTCCCGCACTTGGCTCCCGGCGGGGGGGAGGAGGACGGGGGTCCCTTCCCGCAGCTCGTCCCCCGCTCCGGGCGGTGGCGCCGGGCCCGCCCCCCGCGCGGGGCGGCCGGAGCCGCCGCGGCTGCTGATTGGCTGCCGCCCCGGCGGCGGCTCGCGGGGCTCCCGTCTCGCGCCACTTTCGGGAGCCTTGGCGCGAGCGGAGGCGCGCGGGCGCCATGGCCGAGAGCGGCGCCCAGGGCCGGGACGGTGAGGCCCGCGGGGCGCCCGGGGCGGCAGCGTCCCCTTCCCCGCTCCCTTTCCCCCTCCCCGCGGCGGCTGCCATCGTTTCGGTTTTAGGCGGGGGGCGGAGGAAGGGCAGCGGCGCTCGGTGCGGGGATGGGGGGGAGGGAGAGTAGGAGGAGGAGGAGAACCCGCGCGCGTCGGGTGTCCGCGCGGGTGCGGGAGCGTGCGCGCGCGGCTCCGGGCAGCGCTCCGAGCGGGTCCCGCACCCGCGGGGGCCGGGGCTGCGCTGCCCAAGCCGGGGGACCCTCTCCCCTCGCGGGGGGTGGGGGTGCACACCGGGAAGGACGGTTTCTGCTCTGCCCCCGCTGCCCCGCAGCGCTCTCCGGCGCTGGTTTCCTCACGGCGGTGAGGCCAGGTTGTCCCAGGAGGGAAGGCTGCAGCCCTACCTCCCCCTCACGGCCGCCAGCCCGGGCACTCGCAGCCTGGGGACTCGCTGGCGTTTCGCTGCTGAGGGCAGCGACAGGCACGGGTGGTCCCAGCCGGGGGGGGGAATACGTTTGTTTCAGAAGGAGCATGCTGCCTTAGGTGCTTGTTTATGGTAAACGCAAAGAATTGACAGAAAGTCTTGTATAAATACACCCGAAGTAAGGAAGATGTGCCAGGGGAGGTTTAGGTTGGACATGAGGAAAAGGTTCTTCCCCCAGAGGGTGGTGGAGCACTGGAACAGGCTCCCCAGGGAGGTGTCCCGGCCCCAAGCCTGGCAGTGTTCAAGAAGAGACTGGACAAGGCCTCAGACACATGGTGTGAACTGTGGGGTTGTCCTGTGCAGGGACAGGAGTTGGACTCCATGATCCTTGTGGGTCCCTTCCAACTCAGGACATTCTATGATTCTACTCTTTTAGAATCTTGGTAACGTCTCTCCCATCTAAATAAAATCTTTGTATTCTCATGAAACAAGATTTTTAGTGAGGCTTTGTTGGCCCTTTTCAGCCCCAGATCTTCCTAGCAATTTCTAAGCTCCTTGTCAGATTTCTTCCTAACTTAGTAGAGGCTGTCACCAGGAAGGAACTGGCCGCCTCTGCTGGCTGCCTGACCTGGCTGCGTGCACTCGTCCTGGGTCTCCTCTGCCTGCAGCTGGGGGATTCAGCTGTCATATAAAACCATTACTCTTGTTCCTGGGCTAATTGTGTGTTGTCTGCTTTCATAAGCTGGGTTCAGCCCGTTCATTCTTTGTGGTCAGATAAATGCACCATCCTGCCAATTGAGAGAGAAAAAGAAGTGGAGACCACCTTGCTGAGGGGAGTGTTGCAAAGGGAAGAAAGCGTGCAAGGAAACAGGGTGGCAGTCTTCTGCCAAAAAATCACTAGTTTGTCTCAGTCTAGCTGTACTCTTAAACGTTGTGAAACTGCTTAAAAAAATTACTGCTTTGTAGCAATATAGGCCTTTTCTAAGTCTGTTCCTGAGTTGTCATGGAGACATGCAAAATAAAAGGAGCTGGAAATTCCCAAGGAAGGAGTGGGGGGATCTTTTTCAGATAAGGGGTGATGAGATTTGAGAGGTGCTTTGGAAATCTAGGTGGTAGCTTCTTGCTAAATGTGAACTGGCATGAAGCCTGTTTGATCTCTGCGTCTGTCTGAGACCATGCCTTCAGTATAATTCCAGAATTGGCTTATCAAGAGCCACCCATGACTGTGTGGTTTTAGCCAAGTAGGTCTCTACGTCGATTTTAACAAAACTGCAACCATCTATTAGTATGTCACTGAACACTAAGTACCAAAGCTAACAGCAGCTCATTACTAAGCTTATTTCCCTGCTTTTTAATTAATTGCAGCTATGTATGAGTCTGGAAATTTTGCAGCATCACGTTCTAGGCGTGAGAGGAAGTCTAGAAGAGGCCAGCAAGAAGCACTGGAACGTCTGAAAAAAGCCAAAGCTGGTGAAAAAATAAAATATGAGGTGAAAATTCATCATCTTTCTTTTTAATAAAAAGTGGATGTGAGATGAGGTGCTTAACTACCCTTTATACATATGGGAAACAAAACCTGCCTTTCAGGTCAGCTTTTGTTTTTAAACAGTGTATGTTTTTTAGAATGTAATTGTGATTGTTTTGCTGCTTTCTGGTATCATTTATTTCTTTCTGTTTTCAAAGCGAAAACAATTTTAGTAAATGTAAGTCAAATGCTTGATATTGCTTGAGAACTATCCCATGAGGAAGGACCAACTTTTAACATCTAATTGCATAATTAATGTTATGGTAGGAAGGACACTTTTTTTTTAAACTTCAAATGATTTTGAATTTTAAATTAATTTCAAAGCTTCATGCAACTGAAATCCATTAATATTGATGTGCTCTTTCCAGAAAGAAGCCAAAATTTAAGTATTTAACTGGTAGAACTGGAATCTGGCAGTGTAATGTTGATACTGCCCAGTTAATTGTAATGCCAACAGGAAGTGACTTCCACTTTGAGGTGGATAAATCTAAAGAAGCCTGAAGTGTGTAGATTGTTAACGCGCAAATGTACTCTGAGGCACAGAAGAGCATCTTCAGCGTTGTGCTTAGGCACATCTCAAATCACCTTCGTTTTCGCTGATCATTCATCTTGGTGTTTGAGAGTAGAGCCAAAGGTCAGAACTTTCCATTGGTAGGATTTTTTTTTTGTTGGTAGATTTTGACTATCAGTATACTGTGATAATTTTAAAAATTGATAATTTGTCTTTTGTCACTGCCAAAAATGAAACTTAAGCTGAATGAATAACTGCGCTTACTAGTTGTGAACAATCTAACAGTGTAGGAAACTGCATTTCTTGGGAACTCTTATGTTCTTGGTGATGTTCTATGTTAATAAGTAATGGTATGGGAACTGTTAATCCTCAGTATACCTTAACTGTAGGTTGAGGAGTTCACGGGTGTTTATGATGAAATAGATGAGGAAGAATACTCCAAGAGGGTCAGGGAACGTCAGGATGATGACTGGATTGTTGATGATGGTAAGTTAAGATTCATTTGGCGGGTTATTTTGATTATAGTGTTGTAACTTAATTAGGCTTCATGATGTTCAGGATTTGAGGTAAGTTATAGTTAGTACGTTCTTACAAATTGTTTTAGGAGACAAGAAAAACAAGCTTTTATATGGAAATGAATCTTTTGCATTGTTCTCATGGTATTAAGCTGGTAATGAAAATATTTTTCCATTAAGAACCATTTTTGAAATTTTATTTCCAGTTATCAGTGATGTAACTTTAAAAGTACTGTAATTGAGAATTTATAATTAAACATGTAATAATATATTTAGTCTAATAGAAGACATAGCTGAGAGTGCTGTAATTTTTAACGCTTTTGAATTTACAACTTTTGCTCTATATTCAAGAGGGAAAGTGTTTGAATATATGAAACTTTGTATTATGAATATATTTAGAAATATCAGAAGACAATTTAAAATACAAATCATTAACAATTTGGTTTTCTACAGATGGGATAGGTTATGTAGAAGATGGAAGGGAAATATTTGATGAAGATCTGGATGATGATGCTCTTGGTTCCAGTAAGAAAGGTAGGTTGAACACCACTACTGTAGAATGTCTTCCAGTGGCTTTTAAAGGGTACCTAAAATGGATAAGTTCATGGCATCAGTATGTGATGAGTGTGGTCAAATGATATGTTACTTGAAACTCTGTAGTTCTATGCCTATGACTGTGGATTTTGTTTGGACCCGATAATACAGAAGACAGAGGTCCACAAATTGAGGTCAAATCACTGCTGACTACTTTAACACTACTGGGGCGATTTTGCTTATGGTCTTCTGCAGAATATATATTCGCTTCTAGAACAAATGCATCTAGGAATGATCTTGGTTTTCAAAGCCACTGTCTAAAGGATGCATGATCTCCTTTGCCACTAAAATACTTGCATTCTTTTAAGGATCTGGGATCGGATGGTTTTGCCAACTTTTAGGAAGTTGGTGGCAAACTGAGAAATTTAGTCTGATATTGAGAATCCAAGCCTAGTGCTAAACTCCTGGATACTCTGTTTTTTTTTCTGGAGATGCTTCCATGTAAAGCATCTCAGTCCTTTTTCTGGAGTATGAACTTGAGTATGCAAACATTATCTATGATGTGACCAGGAAAGATGGGTTGCTGACAGGGTTTTGCTTTTTTTGGTGTGTGCATGACAGCTGCTAGAAAGCTGGCAGCAAATGAATGGCGGTTAGGCTTCATTTCAACTGGCAGTGTAAAGGTGGAAGAAATAGACTACCCGAACTATCTATTCCTGCTAATAACTGGACCCTAAAATATTGAGCTTTTCTAATGTAGAATTCACAATTTTATATTTTTCTGTAGGAAAAGGTGGCAAAACATCTACAGTTGATAAAAAGAATGTGAAAAAATCTGTGGTGTCAAAGCCAAACACAATTAAGTCTATGTTTATAGCCAGTGCTGGGAAGAAAAGCACAGATGTAAGTTTTTACATTTTTGAATTTAAAGATTTCTAACTTGTTTGCAGTGTTTTAGTGGGAATGGAATAAAGCAAGGGCTCATTTCAGTTTCTTGTGTCTAGCAAGACATAAACTCCCATTACAATCTCTTCTGTATGCATGATTCTTGAAAACGTTGTGTGTGTTTTGTAGAAACCCTTTATTCATTTGCTGCTGGTCTCCTGTTTGGGTTTGCACATTTAACTTCCAACTGTTTGGCTAATCTGTTATTTTACAGAAAACTGTGGACCTGTCAAAGGATGATTTGCTAGGGGATATTCTTCAAGACCTTAATGCTGAAGTAAGTATGTTAATAAAATCTGCTGGAAACACCTTAATCCATTTGTTTTTCTTGCCATGGAAATAAAGTTTTTCCTAAAACTAGACCATCTAGGATTGATTTCTCCCATAGCACATCTGCTTGGTTTATTCCGCATACGTATGCAGTCTACCTGTCATCTCCACCATGCAGAAGTTGCATGACTCTATTGGTTTGATAAGCCAAAATTACTGTGTCCTGATTGGAGATGGTTTATATGAATGGGATGTAGAGCCTGTGCTAATGCAGCCTTTTAGGTTTTAGTCAGCTCAGAGTGAAATAGGACTTACCTGCATCTGAATCATGTACAGCATATATGTGTACCGCCGTGCTCCAGCCAGTGTACTGTAGGATGTTGCCATCTGGCGTGTTTGGATTCATGAGAAGAGCTGAGGGAGGACTGTTTCAGCAGATGACGTAGCCTGATCTTCTGTCTGCCTCCTCCAGCTTTCCACAGTTTGCTACAGAGAACCAGATTAACCCTTCTGAGTTAGGAGTGCAGGATGACTGCTGTAGCAGGGTTGGGCTGTCTCAAGTGAAGCTATTCTTCATCATTAATGACTTTTAAATGAGTTAATGCACCTTAGCAGGATTTCTTAAAACTGAAAGGATTGCTTACATGTAAACCATGAAACTGCAGTACTGGTTAGATACTGAATTGAAATACGTTGTATCATAAAAAGCATAGTGTGTTTTTAGAGATCAATAAGAGGGGTATAGATGTTCCAATGTTAATTTGTTATCTTGTTTTTGTGCGCTTACTATTTTACTCCTCCCTATGACATCTCATTTAGACTTATAATATCTTAGGCTATCAAAAACCCTCAAATCATTAAGCAAATGCATTTTGATGCTGTCATACTGGTGGCCTTCTTTCTCTTTGATGGAAAACGTTAGTAATGAAGGCAAAAGAAAACACTAAACAACATCTCTTCATTTTGTCACTTTCCCTTTCCTTTCAATATTCAGACTGTTCAGATAAGTCCACCACCAATTATAACACTGAAAAGGAAAAGATCTGCTGGAGTGCCACTGAATCCTTTCTCTGTGCAGTCCCAAACTCCTAAGGTAAAGGAAAAAATTAAAAAAGTTCTCGTTAAGAAGTATTAATCTGTATTGGTTGATTTGAATACTGTCGTCTTTTATTTCTGCTTCTAGAAATTACCTTTCTCATTAGCTTCCTTTCAATGTTACTGTGTAACTTCATGCATTTTTTTGTCTTCCCCTTCCATGTTAGTATCTAAGCAGATTACAATTCTTTCTGTATCTTTAGTACAATAGTAGTATATAGCTGTTAACATTTGACAGGTGAAACTGTTTTTATAAAATGTTAGGTGCATCATAGGAAGGTGAGCTTCTGGTTTGTCTCTTTTTTTCCCAAGAGTAGAAAAGATCCTTGTGGCAAGGAAAGAATGACAGGAACTGAAATAAGCAGAAGAAAGAGTAATTGTGGGTGTGGAAAAGGATAATAAACTCATCTTCTGCAGAAATGGAAAGCAAATGGAAAATTAAAGCTATGGATAGAAATTTACCCTAGTGGAAGATTTTAGTGAAAGGAGGGATGAGCTGCTAAGGATGGAAGGCTAGCATTTTGTTAAAGAGTTCTGGTAAATGAGAAGGACTCTGTAGCTGGAAATAAAATGAGTTGTTACTATTATTAGGTAAGAGTCTGTAGAGGGCAAATGAAGTAGAGTAGATATATCTGATTTGTGTAAGCCTTATGTGATAGTGACATCAACTCTTATGTAAAAAATGATCACTAGTGGCACTCATTTCAACAGTTGTGTGGGAGCCCAGGAGCAATTGAAAAAGAAAAAAGGGGGAAGATACAGTAAGAGAGAATCTTTGACTTATGGTGCAAAGCAGTGGTCACTTTTAGTAGGGAACACTGAGAATGAAATTAATTCCCAGATAGACTGTTCAGATGATAGCTTCTGTGGTCCTAGGAGGAGGAATTGGGTATTTTAGACAATGAAACAGATGAAGAGGATGAGAGTGCAGCCATAGAAAATAAATGGGCATATAAAGCAGTGATGCTTTCTACTTCAGGAGATGAGCAGAAATATAAGTATGGATAAATTCATTTGGCTGAGCTAGCAAAAAATTGTTGGTGAAGGTAGAGTAAGTAATGTTCGCTTTCTGTTTAAAGTGAGTGAAGGGCTGAGTTTGGTGTTTGCCACAGCAGAAGTAGCTGTACTGAGATTAAAACCCTTGAAATTATTGTGTGCAGCTCTAAATGCTATGTCTGTAAATAACAGCTTTCCCCAAAGATAAAGGTTTTGGACCTTGCTACAGGTTTAAGGGCCTGTAGATGCAGAGACCTATTGTTGGTGATAGTGGAGCCCACTTTGTATACACTTTCCATAAGAAGAGGTTCTGTAGCTGCTGCTGCTCAGTGGTACCTGTCTGAAAGACAAACTATGCAGTTGTTGCCTCAGAGTTCAGCCTTGCAGAGTGCACTGAAATTTTGTTTTCCTCACTCTCCCTGTCATGTCTGTAGCATGAAGAAATCCAATGGAGAAGCACTTTCTTCTCTAGACCCATGATGTCTTCTAGACATCTTGAACTCATTACTGATATGAACAGGTGTAAAGTGCCATATTGGCTTTCACCAGTTGTTCTAGGTTCTGTCCCAGCCTGACGTATGTTGTCACATACTCAGTTGACACAGAGGTTTTCATTTAGGAATGGAGTAGTGTCATATGGGGGAAAACATGAAAGTAACCACAAAATTAAATATCAACTATGGCCTACTGTAAATGGCTTTTTAAAATTATAGTAGAAATATATCACAGCAGAACTGATACTATAGAATTAAAAATTTACTTTTGAGGAGTTTTAGCTATCATGCTGCAAAATATGTGGAGCTTTTCCTCTAGCCCTGATTACTAGTTCTGCAAATAACAAGTGCTAGCTTGGTTGTGTGGTTTGTGTTTTTTTTTTTTTTTCCTTTTTAGCTCTTGAGAGTGATGTGTTGTGTTTTTTTTTTTTTAAAAAAACTCATGGCTAAAATGTCTTTCAGGCAATCACCCCTATATCAAAGAAAGCTCCTGCTCATCTCAGAAAGGAAGCTGTTCCTCCAGCTTCATTTCATCCTAAAGATCCAAATTACACAGCAAAATCTGCCATAGCCTCTGAAAATGAGGATACCAAGTATGTGCAAAAAGCTACAGAAAATGGAGGAACAATGAAGACAATAGAAGAGAAAGCTATTGAAGGTATCAAAGAGAAATCAAAACCTAGTTCTGGAAACTCTTTAAATATGGCATATTAGTGTTAAAACACTTCTTAGTTTATACTGATTAGATACTTAGCAGCTTAAATGTGATATTTTGTTTGTACATTAATACTGTTTATTACATGCATGCATATAGTATGCTATGTATGCTGTCGTAAACAGTGTGTCGTTTTAATGACTCAAGCTTTTAGTTCTATGTGCAACACTTCCAGATGATGATCAGGGAATGATGGATTTTGATGAGGAGGACTTTGATGAACCTATGGAAGCAGAGCATGTGGAAACTATACCTGAGACAGCTGAAATCTTAAAGATAGACAAGGAAATTGAAAAGAAAGAGACAGAGCAGCTGGAATCAGAGAAGAAAGAGACATCTCTCTTGTAAGAATCTCTTTTTTTTTCTCCTGTTTAGTTTTTTTTTCCACCAACAAGCCTTAGATTTATCTTCATATTTGTCTTTGCCAATGAGATAATTGTGAAACAGACAAAATTATGATAATGCTATGTGACTTTTGTTTTGGTAGTGATGTTAAAAACGGTGATGTCGAACATGCTGGTAGCTACTTAATTGAAAAATCCTTGATATTTTGGGGATTTAGGACCTGGCAGTGTAACACATATTTCAGTACGTTGAGGTGACCCAGTGTGGATGTTGAACAATGAATTTTGATGGCAGTAAACAAAAATGAGGAATTGCTAACAGTGCTTATTCTAAGCAACTATGAAGGTACTTCATAACCGTAGTTGTAGTTAAAAGTGTTGTCACCAGAAGTAACTTCACATGGTGAACAATGTGTCTTTGGAAATAGGAAAAAAAAAAAAGGTGTTTTTCCTCCTTTTTTAATTTTTTGGAAGAATATTGAATAACATGTTTCCATAACTTTAAACTGTAAAATATTTGAATGATCAAAAAGACTTAAACGTTTAATGACTGAAAAGGTAGTTTTGTTGAAATAATCTGTTCCCGTTGAGCAACTTGTCCAGATAGATGAATATGTGAAGACTTGAATGACCAAGGCTGAAATACCAGGTGAATGACTTTTAAAGCCTGTGTGTTGTTTGCTGGGCACCATACTTGTATGTGAGTTTATATCTTCATCACTCCATCCTTCTTTTGAGAAGAAATCTGAGGAAACCCACCTGTTGGGAATGTTGCTCAGTAGGGGAGGAGCAACAAAAGGCCTGAGAGTATAGGACTGAAAAAAGTGAAACAATGGTGGTTATAGAAAAGGCACATTTTTACTTCGTGTTCCTTTCTTCTGCAAAACATGCAGAAGTTGTTCTCTCCCAGATATCTCATGTTGGGACAGAATTGATGAAGATGAAGCTGATGTAGTAGCAGCAGAAGTTCAGCTGGACCCCGATCTCCTTCCACTTGTGAATGGGGAAAATGATGATCAAGTCTTAAGATTTTATTGGCTGGATGCTTACGAAGATCAGTACAGTCAGCCAGGTAACTGTTCAGTTGAAGGCAGAAAATGCCATTCTGATTCTTTTTGTGTAACTGGGATTTTTTTACTTCCCTAAATTGCATCTAGATACTGTGTCTCTCTGTGCTCTATAACTTCTACATTGATCTTTTTTTTTTTTCCCACGCCCCTGTCCTCAGTGCAGGGTGCTATGACTGGGCAAAGTTAGACTGTTGTCTCTTGGTCTGATATAGTAGTAGGGAGGTACAAAGGGAGCTACTGGCACTTTGCAGTGTTGGTGACCCACTGGCCTTCTTGAAACCTTGTGTGCTTCAGGAATAAGCTGATATTGTTAATTTCTTACACAGGGGTGCAACAGTTGAGCATGTTTTCTTCTTCTTTCTGGAAATGTAACTTAAAATTCTGTTTGATTATTTAAAAGCCTGTACAACAGCAGTTACATGATTCTATACAAAAGAAAGGTATTCCTATCAAGGGAGGAAGGTTTCCTGAAAAATACAAGCTCCGTCTAGATTTCTTTATTCAAACTGTCTAAATCTTGAGGGTTATCTCTGTATTAACATCCCTAAGATACTTTGTGCAGTGAATCCTGGGTCTCATTGTCTTCAAAACTGCAGCATTCTGATCTCAGCCCTGATGAAAGGAGTCGTGTTCACATCCGTTCTAAGGACTTGCCATCCGTCCTCTCGTTTCGTCAGTAGCTTTAGGATCTTGAGTTTCTAATTTGTGCTTCATGTAGGTTTACCAGAAGGTTCTTCCAGATGCCGTTGAAGGTTTTTTGAGTTGGTGCTGTAAGCACCGAGTGAGATATATTTTTCTGTTACACCTTCTGTTGTGAGTTGGGATGCCAAACAAATATGAGACTCTGCTGGGCTGAACAGCTTAGTGATGAGGGTGGTAATGATCATAGATATCTTGATGAAATCAATGGTTCTAATATAAAATTGCTACTTTTAAAGACTGCACTATTGTTCTTTTTCTTTTTTTTTTGTCTTCTAAGTCAGTGGTTGCTGAATGAAACATAATTATGAAAGGATTTCTGTTCCTTGCATGCAAGGAGTGTTCTTTTCTCATTATGACTTTTTCAGGATTGAATAATAAAGACTGCACCTGTTTTCAATTAGCAGTGTAGAAGGGAAAGTTCTGATACTGCTTTTTGTTTAACATGTTCATGATCTTTGTTTATGCCTCATTTGCTGTGATATCAAATGCATTGCCTGAAGGGTAAATACCATAGCATAATCATGAGACACTTTCAAAGGTAATGATTTTTTTGGAGGATTACTTTTCATAACTCCCTTTACTATCTTAGGCAGAGAACTTGAGAATTATAATCCTATTAACATGTTAAAGGAATAACGAATAAAAATTGCCCTTTCTTTCCCCTCTGCAAGATGTTTTCCCAGTCTCTTGACTTTGCTTGCCTTTTGGTTCATTGGTAACATGATCTTTCTTTTCAGACTTTGTGTTTTATAAGCTTTACTTCTGCTTTTTCTTTCTTTCCATAATCAGGCTTGCAGGGAATAGGTCCTGATATCTCTTCTCTCATTTCTTGGTTTTGCATGTGAAATGTCGCTGAAAACTTTTTGAAGTTCTCTCTGCTTTTTTTTGGGGGGGGGGGGTGTGCCAGAGGGGGGTGTTGTCTGTGTGGGTGTTGGACTAGAAGGCATCCAAAGGTTCCTTCCATTCTAAACTACTCTGATTCTGTGAAATCTGGGGATTAAGACCACTTATTTGTCCGTGCTAGAGTTGATTGAAGTTTGTCTTTGCAATCCAGACAAGCTTTTACCTTGTCTTTTGACTGGCTCATGTATCCTTCTTTCTATCTCACCAGCTTGTGTGTTTACCTCTGACAGGTTAACTTCTTCATGCTCTTAATATTGCCAGCTGTTCAAGCGACCAGCTCCTGTTTTGTGGTCTCTCCCATACTTTCATCTTTCTGTATGATACAAACCTATTTGAGTTTTTTATCCCTTTAAAAAAGAAAAGAAAGATTACTGGGGAGAACTTCATCTTCCCTGTCACTTAGATCTGTAATTTGAACTCTTTCCAGATCCTTTTATTCAAACTGTCTAAATCTTGAAGATTGTCTCTGTGTTAAAATCTCTAAGATGCTTTGTGCAGCTGACGCTTGTATCCTTGTTCTCATCACCTTCAAAACTGCAGCATTCTCTTCTCTGTCCGTGACAAAAGCAGTCTTGTTCCCATCTATTCCAAGCACTCAAGAAATGGTTTTTCTTAGCGTGTCACTCCAAGTCTGTCATCCATCTTAGTGCATCTTCACCGATTTATCTTTGATCTAATGGAGTAAGAAAGGTGCCTTTACTTCTGATAGATTGCATGGTAAAGATAAACTATAACTCTTAACCAAGGACTTGTTTGTGCATTGTCAGACCAAGGAGAAACGCAGGTTCCAAAGTCTTCCGTATGTGAAACACTGTTTCTGAGCCAGTCTCCGCTCTGACAGTTCTGATTTCATTAATGGTAATGTACTGTAGGAATAGTGTCTTTCATGTAATCAAATTCCAAATTATTTGGAATTCAAAGGGAACTCTGGTGAAGCCAGGTTTTTGAGTTGTACTTGAAAGTTTATTTTACTTGTAATTCACAAACCGTATGTGAAAGTCAGCTGGCCTTGTTCTGTGTTACTTCAAAGTTTAGCATCACTTGATTAGCAGTTTGCAGCATTTTGTGCTAACACCACGTTCTCCATGGCTCAGAGGTATGCATGTAAAATGATGATGTGGTCCACAGGGAAGTCAGTCATGCTAGTCCTGCTCTGTATGGGCTTTCTGAATGTCTACCTTGGTTACAACTGCTGTCTTGGCATCCAAGATTTCTTGCAATGTCATGCATCTTTCGGCATCCTCATTTGTTAAAAATAGTTGATAACTTTTTACAGTTGATCAACTTCTAGTTGTTGTCTTAAGAATGTATTTCTACAGGTTTATTAGTAGTTGAGTCTTGCTCTCATGGTACTGAAGTGTAGGAAAAATGAGTTAATTATACTGGTCTAGCTGAAGAATGAAAAATTGTAGATAACATGTTTTAGGAGTGATTGACAGCACAGGCGTTCCGATTATCTTCAGCTTTCACTGATATCTCTCCGTTCTCCCTTTCCCCATGAATTATCAAACTAATGTAAGTAGAAATGGAATATCAGAACAGAGTTCTGAGATTGGCTGTGTGATGCCATTTGAATTTCACATATCAAGGTGTTACTATAGTGATGGAGGTAGGGGCATGAAGAACTATACAACTTACCTATTTGTAAATCTGGTGTTTAAAACAATTTAGAATGTGCTGATACATCAGGAAGATTTGCTGTTCAAGGACCTAAGCGAGAAATGGTTGTATTTCTATGCAAGAATGCGTAACAAGCTGCTTTAAGCAACATTGAGTGATTAATTTAAGAATTGCATATTGAATTCTTTGCTCTGCCCTTCTTCCTTAGGTGTGGTGTTTTTGTTTGGCAAAGTTTGGATTGAATCTGCAAACACCTATGTTAGCTGTTGTGTGACAGTGAAAAATATTGAGAGAACTGTTTATCTACTACCACGTGAGACAGTAAGTATATCTTTTAAACATGTCAAATATAAGTACCTTTCATTCTGCTATGGCAGGTTATGAGTTCTAGTAGTGTGTTTATGGGAACTGTTAAAGCCAGCGTTGTCTGATGTACGTTGTAAAGTTAAGTACAACATATACATGGTGTATAACATGCGAGATGCAGAGTAGAGTGTTGCTGCTTCTCCCTGACCCTAACAACTGCAAACAAATTGTTACCTTTAGACTTGCTGCTTGAGAAATAAAATTGTCTTGAGGCATTATTAGAAAACCTAGTGCTTTTTAAACACTCTGTTGCAAATAATGTTGTTTAGATTTGAGTTTTCTTGGCTGATTGCATTGTAGTTTTTCCCTTAAAGAAGAGATACATGATTCATAATAGTAAAGCAAAATTCAACTTATTGATCATGTCTGCTGGCATTTTTTGTTAATTTGTAAAACCTGACTTCTGTTTTTGAGGAATTCGACCTGTCCACTGGCAAAGAGACAGAGACTCCGGTAACTATAATGAGTGTTTTCAAGGAATTTAATGACTGCATTTCACCAAAGTATAAGATCATGAAGTTCAAATCCAAGGTTTGTCTACAAGCATACTATTTGTCATTTTCTGTTGTTCTGGTTTGTAAGGTAGGAAGTCTGTTGAAACACTGTCCAGTGGGGGAGGTTAATGCTGAAATGCAAATATATAACTCCTGACGTGTGTAAATGTACCTGCTTGTAAAAGCCATCCCAGTGTCTTCCCAAATATCCATATTCCTTTAAGAAGAGTAAATCTGCGACACAATTGCTCCACCAGAAGTTTACGCACACTGTGTTTGAAAATACTTGTTCTTTAGCTTCTTTGAAACTGAGTTGAATGTTGGACTGTGTTGCTTGCTTGCTGAACTGTTTTTGAGAATACAGAACAGATAGAAGTTCCAATACCTAGAGCCTGGTTATCAGCTCATGGTGTTAGTTTGAAGTGAAAGATCGTGTTGTCCAGCAGATAGGTCAGTGCACTGAGATTAGACTGTCTTTGCGTTTGACCAGACATTGTGTTGAACTTTATCTCTTGGCATGTTTCATCCTTACAGATTTATCTTTTTAGAATGCGTGCTGTTCGGAGCATTAATTGTCACAGTGTGTTTATATAGGAGGTAGCAAGTTGTGAGGACTGTCAACCGTCTTGAAACTTAAGCGGTTCTGGGCTTACAGTTATGGGCAATAGTCTTATAGTGGTGTTTTTCTGTGTTCTGTTTGCTTGAAAATCCTTAAAAGAACATTTGGAAAAGCAAAATGTTGCTTTAATGGAAAATTTACACACACAGAAATATAATACCTGTTGTAAATCTGCAGGAAAAAGGTGATATCACTGATAATGTTGCAGATTTGGACTGAATGAGTTTGCTAGTGTGAGAAAGCTTTGTTGTTCATTTACATAGAGCATTTGTCTTTTGGCAAGGGGGGTGAGAGTTTATGTGAGAGCAAAGGTGGCTCACATACAAGTTAGAGGAAAAGATCTGTTCAGAGTGAAGTGCCCAGAAACTTTTTGGTTTCTTGAAGTAAGATGTCTTTAGTCTGGCAAAGCTGGCTTTCACTTCAATTACTGGCTGGTGTGGAATTAGTGGTAACTTCTCCCAGGCTGGCAGTCTTGTGACTTCATAGGATTTGTTCCTGAATAGTTGATCAGGAAATGGGATGGCATGTAAAAATGCAGGAAGAATGGAATTTAACAGCGTGTAAGTGTGGGAAGATAAAAAGAAGTTCATACAGTAATTCAGGTTGGAAAGACCCTCAGGAGGTCATCTAATCCAAAGCCTGAGTACTTCAGAAAGTTCAAGTTGTTAAAGTGAAAATGGGAGGAGTGTTTCTCAAATGACAAATTCATGCAAGAAATGACGTCTTTTCATGAACATGTAGCATCATTTGTGTCATTCAGGGAAAATGCATGCTTCGTTAGAACTTTGTAACAAATTGTTATTTTTTGTTCTAGCTTATTTTCACTCAAAACTGATGCAAATTTAGCTTTTTTCAATTGTATCAGTGTTATTTCTCTTGTATATTTGATTATAACTTAGTCAGTTATGTATGGAGATTGGAAAGGAATGAATCTAACAATAGGTAAAAAACAAGTTTATAGTAGCTCACTGTTCAAAGATGCTTTCAGGACTGAGGGAGGAAAGTCAGGGCATTCTTGATGAAAAGAGAGGATACCAACACCACCTGTACTCTAGAAATTGAAGCAGGGGAAAAGCGTTTGGAAAGACATGGAGCTGCTAACAGCATCTTAGGAAACCTCCACCTGTTCTATTGTAGTAAGAAAGAATAGTGTGGGTAAGGTAATGGAGTAATATAGTTTAACCTTCAAAGATGGTTTTTTGAAATCAAGGTGAACTGTATACAGGAAGTATTGGAACTGTTATTTGTGATGTTAGTTCGAAGGTTGTCAATTTTTTGCCAACTTTACACAGAGCTTGAGATGAAAGGCCCAACTTTTTTGTCTGGATATGACTACAGCGCATCTGGGGTCCTTGGGTGTAACACAGGAGTGATCCCTAGCAGGAACAGGCAAGTCGCAGCCCTAAGGCACCGTTCAGATCTTACTTGGAATATTATAACACTTGATCACCCTGATGAGGAATGATTAACTGAAGCAGCAACAGGTACAAAAGATGGTAATTAGAAGGATGAGACAAAAGGAGAATCAGTTGTATCAGAGATAACTATGAAAGAACTTCAATTTTTTTTAGCCTAGTGAAGAATAATGATAAGACCTTTTTGCTCTCTAAAAACATTAAAAGGGAATGAGCAGCAAGAAAGCTATTTAAAGGACAGTTTTAGAAAAAGAACAAGTTTGTAAATTTTAGTTCATGAATAAATTAGTCAGGATAGTTGGGAGTGCAGAGCAGCTCTGTAATAACATACCAGAAGTGTTTCTAAACAGTAAGAATTGAAATAATGTTTGAATTAATCAGACTCTCCACTACACTCAGTTTTGCTTACATAGTAAAAGGCTATCTAGCTTTATTTTGCTGGCATAGTTTTCTGCTGATTTTGATAGTTACAGCCTCCTGGAAGGGTTTAGTGGAAGCGGAAGCTGGCAGGAGGATATGGCACTAGTAATGTGGGAGATAAGAGAAAAGATAGTATTGGAGAGCAGAGCTGTTGGTAGGACCTTTGTAGGACTATTCAAGGAAAACATTACAGTAACCCTGGTATTCCAGCTTAACACAAAATTGACTGTGAACAAGGTGTCAGGATGCTGTGAACCAAATTTGGCTAGGCTTGCATCTCTGTAAGCCTGGCCTTTTGCTGCCTGCAAGGTAATTGTGGAAGTAGTGGGGTTGTCCCATTATTGGGCCTTCCTTTTGTTCCTGTATGAGAGACCTCGGTTTGCTTGGTTGTATACCTTGTTAATCTGTTTTTCTTAAGGAGTCATCATCTTTCTTTTCATCACAGACATACCACCAGAGATGTTGTGTTGTTTACAGCCCTTGAATCTGTGTTTCCATAGGGGTGTGCAGGGCTCTCAGATGGAAATGGTGGTGGCACTCAGCTGAGTGAATGCTTCTAAAAAGTCATCTCCATGCAGTTGTGACTGTATGTGGTTAAAAGTTAATATGCTTTAGAACAGTGGTGTCAAACTTATTTTCACCAGGGGCCACATCAGCCTCGCTGTTGCCTTCAAGGGGCTGAATGTAATTTTAGGACTGTATAAACGTAACTATGTGGCCCCCACTGAAAATGAGTTTGACACCCCTGCTTTAGAAAAGCTTCTCTGTTCTGTGATGTGCAGCCAGCGTTCCACTACTGTGTTGTTAAGGATTGGTGTTTTAAAAGATTTTGCAAAGGCTAACGGCAATATTGCTTGGGTGAGCGGAGCACTTGCCTGTCATGTATTCAGAGTAACATGTAGCAGCTCTGTCTCAGTTTTGATAGAGTACTCTGAAACCAAGAAACTTTTATTCTTCCACCACTTGTTGGAAATCAGAAACGCATACCTGCCATGCAACCAAAATTCTTTTATTCAGAATACCCAGCTTTGTAATGATGTGGAGAGGGCCAGTATTTATGCCCTGAGACAAGCTGTTCTCTGTGGATGTGTGCATGCATCTTGGCCTTGCCAGCACCAAACTTTGTCCCTGCAAACAGATACACTTAAGCCCTATCACTTCCTCCTGCACCTGCTGCTAATTGTAGCTTCAGTGAGTTGCACTGCTGCCAAGTTAGCAAGTCTTCACAAATCAATTTGAAAGCAGCCTTATTCCACTTATGAACTTAGCAGCTAATCACTGCTGCTCATTTCTGCTCTGTGAAGGGCCACTTGAAGGGCAGATTACTCGGCAGCAAAGGATTCGTTCACTGCAGTTATGACCAGAAGCTTGTATAATTGAGCTGAGCTCCATGGAATAACGCAGATGAATCACTGCAGCATACTATTTTTACATGATGTTCAGCTTGCATTTGTGACAAGGACTTGTTTGAAGCCTGAGAGGGGATTTTTTTTAGTTAAAAAAAAAAAAAAGGAGGGGGAAGCACCAGTAATATGTGCTAAAAAGCAGTGCATCGCCATCTGTTATGTTACAGCTATGATGTGCCGCTCGTGTGACATGCTGCTTGGGCAGTTCAGATCTACATTTGCATGCTAATATGTAATGCTGTTCTGACTTCACAGTGGTGATCTCATACTCTTTTCTGCTTCTATGTAGCTGTTGATGCCATAATGGTTTCTGGATTTGCCTTCCTCCTGTTGATAGCAGAGGGCCCTCTCTTTTCAACCTCCAGTTGGACTGCAGTGTTATGAGAAGGAGCAAACTTAACTGCTCATTGTAATGCTCCAATGGAGCTATTGCTGATGCTCTTAATTTAAGGAAAAATCAAACAAAACCAACAAAAAAAGATGAACACAAACCAACCCCTAAACCAAATAACTTTTAGTTTACCTAACTGTGCATGTATCTAATTGCTCTGCAAAATTTGATTCCAATCTATGGTGGCTTTGTTTTTTCTTGTTAAGCTTACTTCAGTGGTATGTTGACTCCGTGTACAATGTGGTGAACTTAGTGCACTGTCCAGTGAAAATATGACTTTTAACTTAAGAGGCCTCTAGGAATTATTGTAGTAAGAGTAAAAATGTTCTAGCATAGTTATGGTGCAACACAATAATATATAACAGTGGTGCAGATGGTTTGTGAAGTATTACAGGGCAGAGCAGAGCATTTCAGCAGGTACCATAGTGTTGTTACACAGGATATTGTAATTATTTGGCAAATAAAGGTAGTTATTCTTAAAAACTGACAAGCTGTGCATGTTGTGGAAAATCGTTGTTGTTCTTGAAGAAAGCAGAAGTGATACTCCACCTCACTGCAAGTTGTACTGACCTTGAGGCTGTCTTTGTTAGAGATACGTAAAAAAAACCTTGACTACTTTCTAATAAAACCCAGGTTGCTCAAGATCAAAAATACAATACTGTTATAGAAATGGTTCTGTTCTAAGCATGTAATAAAGTAAACAGCTGGCAGAGGGTTGGGAAATCGGCTCTCTTGGATGCCTTTCTGAAGTGCAGGTACACTAAGGCATGTAGAATAGAAGGGCCTGTGTGCAGTTAACAGGGCTACGATCCTACTGGGATCACGGAGACCTGGTGGAGTAGGATGTAGTTAAGAAGACAGGCTGGGACAGTGAGAAGGGGGAGCCCCTTTTACATGACAGAGCAGTGGGAATGTGTGGACCTCTGCCTAAGGATGGGCAAGGAGCTGATCACGAGCTTATGGGTCAGGATTAGAGGGCAGACTAATGGAAGTGACATCGTGGTGGAAAAAGGAAAGCCAGAGCCCATCTGGAGTTGAATCTGGTGCGGGAGGCAAAGAGTAGTAGCAAAGTCTTCTGTAAGTACAGGAGGGCTAGGGGAGAATCTGGGCCTGCTGCTGAAAGGGACAGGGGATGTGGTGACAAAGGGCATGGAGAAGGCTGAGACACTCAATGAATGCCTTCTTCACCTTGGTCTTTACTGCTAAGTCTAGCCTTCAGCAATCCCTGACCCCAAGACACCAGGATAGCCTGAAGCAAGGAAGACTTGTCCTCGCTGGAGGAGGATCAGGTTAGGGAACATTGAAGCAAGCTGGACAGACACAGGACCTGATGGGATGTACCCATGAATGTGGATGGAGCTGGCTAATGTCATTGCAAGGCCACTCTTGATTTTCTTGAACAGCTCATGTCAGTCAGAGGAGGTTTCTGAGGACAGGAAGGAAGCAAGTGTCACTGTTGTCCTCAAGATGGGCAAGGAGGAGATTCCAGGGAACTAGAGGCTGGTCAGCCTCACCTCAAGCCCTGGGAAAAGGTGATGGAGCAACTAATTGTGAGAACAGCTGTTTTCCAGACACACAAAGCACAAGGAATTGCTTAGGAGTGCACAACACAGATTTACAAAGAGAAAATCAGGCTTCGCCAAGCTGGTAGCCTTCTGTGAAGAGATGACTGGCTTGGTGGACAAGGGGAGAGCAGTGGCTGGTATTTGTCTTGACTTCAGTAAAGTAAGACTTCACTGTCTCCCAGAGCATACTCAAAGACAAACTGAAGAAGTATGGGCTGGGCAAGTGGACAGTGAGGTGCACTGAAAATCATCTGCAGTGCTGGGCTCCAAGGGTCATGATCAGCAGCATGAAGTCCAGCTGGAGGCGAGTTGCTTGTGGCATACCCTGGGGTAGATACTGAGTTCAGTCCTATTTAGTGTCTGTGTTAATGACCTGGCTGATGGTGCAGACACCACCCTCACCAAGTGTGCAGACGATACAAAACGGGGCGGACTGGGTGACATACCAGACAGGTGTGCTGCTGTTCAGAGGGACCTTGGCAGGCTGGAGGTGTCTCATGACCTACAGGAGGCTCATCCATTTCAACCAAGGGAAATACCAAGTCCTGCACCAGGACTGGAATAACCTCAGGCACCAGAGATGCTGGTGGCTGACTGTCTGGAAGGCAGTTTTAGATGGAAGGATCTGGTCATCCTGGTAGACATGCAGTTGGAGAAGAGCCAACAAAGCACCCTTGTGGCAGAGGCAGCCATGGGCACCCGGGGCTGCATGAGGCAGAGCATTGCCAGCAAATCTGAGGGAGTTGGTCCTTCCTCTTTACCCAGCCCTGGTGAGACACTTGTGGAGTCCTGTGTTCAGCTGAGCTCCCCAGAATGAGAAAGGCTTGCACGTACTAGAGCAAGTCCAGCACAGGGCCACAAACATAGGCCTGAAGCATTTATCATACGAGAGGCTGAGAGAGCTGAGACTGCTCAGCCTGGAGAAGAGAGGGCCCGGGGCAGGGGGTTGGTGGTGCAGATCTTCTATAAATATGTGATGGGTAGGAGTAAAGAAGGCTATGGTCGATTCTTCTCATTGGTGCCCAACGGAGGGCAAGAGCAATAGGTACCATTTGAGATGCATGAAGTTTATCAGAACATAAGCCACTTTTTTTTACCGTAAGGCAGGTCAGGCACTGTCTCAGGTTTCCCAGGGAGGCCGTAGAGTCTCCATCCTTGGGATTATCCAAAACCTAACTGGAGAGGGTCCTGAGCAACCCGCTCTAGCTGACCCAGCTCTCAGAAGGCAGTTGGACTGGACAATCTCTGGAGGTGCCTTTTTATCTCAGCCATTTTGCGATTTTTGTGGTGGTCTGCAACCACCAATTCTCAAGGGTATATGTGAAGGCAGTGAATTTACAGAACATTTCTGAGTTTCCTTAGCTGTCAAGCTTGTAGGTTTTTTTTGTTTTGTAAGGGTTAGTATACTTGGAAGTCAATTCTGTAGAAACTCTTCATGCTAAGAAGACCTAATGACATTAAATACAAGTACTAAGCGAGTCTTAATGTCTTTAGATGGTTATAATGAGTTGCAGAAGTGGTAATATATGATCAAGCCCATGGTATTTGAGATGTATGTTTTGGCTGGCCTTTATTTCATTATCTTTCTTATTAGTATGAATTTTCAATTTGGAGATATTGAAAAAATAATTTTTTTATATGTAGAAAGTGGAAAAATATTATGCATTCGAGATCCCGGATGTTCCAGCAAAATCCGAATACTTAGAAGTTAAATATTCGGTGAGTATAATTAATCTGATTAAAGACTTTAACCTGCTTTCTTACCTAATTAAGAGTTTTATTATTTTACTTAAAAAATAAAATGCTGGATTTGATCATTAGTAGCTTTACCTGTGTTGCAGTGTGTTGCTAGTTGCTCCTTGTTTTGTTATTTACAAAAAGAAAGGACACAAGCACATGCACCTTGCCCCCCATGCCATGCTCAGAGATTAATACGTAAGCTTGTGGCTTTTTTGTTACCATTTGTATGTTGGTTTGTCCCTCACAAGAACAGTTGTTTAGTGGGTAACCTATACCATGTTTATTTGTTGGCATTAGCTCTCTTTGTGTAAATAAAGCATGGGGAGAAAAAATACTTTCTGCATATACTACGTTCTGAATCAACTAATCAGCCGAACAACTCTTAAGCTGTGCTGGATCAGGACCTGAAATATTGTAAAATATTCTAAATTACTTACTACCCCTAAATATTTTATTGAATCCATGTCTAGAATATAGGTGATATCTCTGCTTATACAGCTCTTGCAAATAGCAGCTGGGTGAGAAAGACTTTTGTTGAAGAGCTGTAAAATTAAGCAGGAAAGATGAAAAAAGAATTCCTATGAGAAAACCAATAGCTATTTTTAATTAGCAAAAATACTTGATTTGGTTTCAAATGTAAGAGACTCAGCAGTTTTGTAGTGATTTGGTCAGTTGCTGAGATAATGCCTTTTTAAGCCATTTTTTAATACTAGTCCTATGTGCGAAAGCAGCATCCCCCAGAGATTTGCTAGCTTTCTCAAATTTTTCTTTAACTGTGCAGAAACACTTTATCCAGTCTTTATATGACAGACAATATTAAATCTGTAATTATCTAATTAAGTTTTATAACACGAGCAGTTTCTGTATTAGAGTGGTCATTGAACGTTGTTGTAGTCTTCGCTGGTGTTAATATTTCTCTCTTATATCCAATATGGCTGAAGAACTTTTGCTTTGGTGCAACTTTACATTGCTGTCCTGATTTAGTTATGCACCTATTTCTTTTACACAACAGTGTAATTTCTTCAATTACAGTAAGGTATTATAGGTTAAGGCTTTGCTTGTGGGAAATTACAGTGATTTCAGGTATTGTGTAGTTTTGTTAAGGTGCTGTCTGAATATAGTGTGTCAATCTTGAAGATTTCTGTGGAGTGACATGGCTCACTGCTTTCTGTTACTTGTTAGGCTGAATGTCCTCGGCTTCCGCAAGATCTGAAAGGACAAACATTTTCACACGTATTTGGAACTAACACGTCTAGCCTGGAACTTCTCCTGTTGAGCAGGAAGATCAAAGGACCGTGCTGGCTGGAAATAAAAAATCCACGTATGGCGGTTTGCATGTGAAATACTTGGTTGCTGGAAAACACAGATAATTATAGATTGGGAGGAAGAGGGAGAATTTAAATTTTACTGATAAATCATCATTTGGTAAATTAACTTCGCAATTCATTTGTGTAATTTTCATTATCTAGTACAAATTGTAACTTACTCTTCTTTTTTTTTTGAGTGAGAGCTTTATCCATATAAAGTTGCATGTTGTACAGGTGAGATTGTACCTTTGAATGGCAGTGGAAGGGACCTATGCAGTGTCTAGCAGCTGCTCTTTGGTGCTTACCCTAAAGCCATGCAAACTCAGCTGAAGTTAGTTCTCTTTCTATTGATAACTTAAGATTTGTGTGTTGTTTGTTTTGTTTTGTTCTTTTTTTTTCTGCAAATGTATCTTTTTAAGAGCAAACTGCTGCTAGGTGGCTTTTTTGTGGTGCAGAGCTTTTTTAGTTTGAAATCCTTTCTGCCTCATGAGTGGCGTGCACTACTTAGAGGTGCTTACATTGCCTTATTTTGGCTTAGGTAGAGCCCTCTATTCAGTGTGTGCACATATTCCCAAGAATGTACGGAAGTACGTACGGAAGTTGATCATAATATTAGTGCAGTCTCCTTGGGGCATTTTGAATATAGAATTGATAGTATTGAATGCTGACACCAGGAGGATTCTCCTCTTCAGCACCTTGCTCAGTCACTGACAAAGTTGATACCAGTAAGGATTTTGAGCTGGAATAGACAAAAGACAAATCCCTGACTGCCAAAGGACAGATCAGCTCTGATGGGTTTTTCACCAGACATCGGTGTACATACTGGCACTGATTTTGAAGGCCTAGGTATGTTTTTTCATCTAATTTTTGCCCAAGTAATTGACCTTGTATTTCTTTGGCATTTTCTTCACTTGAAAAGAGCCCAGAGCTGTTTTGTTCCTTATATCCAGTATGGCGATATTATGGCAATGATACCTAACAGTTCAGGGCAGCATCCAATTTTTCTTAATGCTGGTGTGCATTATCTCCCCTTAGACTATCTTGCCCAAGTGCAGATACTGCTCCATCCCAGAGTTAAATGCTAAACTAAAGGAGCTCCGTTTTTCCCGTTCCCTTATCTCGATTATAGTCTCCAGGTTCCAGAGAGAGACCGTATCCTGATACCAGAATTGCTCATTTAAAAATTGCGGCATGCTCACTTTGTTGAAAACTGTCTGTTAAGCTGGCTAGTTATATTTATGCAAATTTCTGTAGTCATTTCACTGGATTATGTACCCCAAAGATAGTTTGTGTGTGTGTGTCCAGTTTACCAGAAGTTTCATTCTTTTTTGTGTAGCTTCCCTTCCCCACTTCCCATAGAGGGTCTTAGGGGTAAAAAGTCTACCTGCAAGGTTTAGAATAAGTGAGTCTCAAGCCATTCGATCAGACTCCTACACCTTCTCCAAAAACTATCATCACTATTCATAATGAAGCTGCCTTTGCAGTTTGAGTGTCAGTGCTAGATAGCACCAGAGCTTTTCTAGAGCAGCAGTCTCCAAACTTGCTAGATTGTGCAAGTAAAATTGTGTAAGTAAAAAATTGAGCATTTACCCCAATACATAGATACTTATTTATAAATTATATAAACGTACTACTCTACTAATATATTATGTGCATTATAAAATAAACACAAAAATAGAAATTAAAACAGCATGAGATGTGAAATAAATACTTTAAAAAGTATTAATTTTATTTATTAATGGTACAAAAAATATTTTTTTTTCCCACACCCTAATGGATTGTCTTATACACTCCCTGGAGTGCCTGCGCCCCAGTTTGGAGACCACTGCTCTGTGGAGTCCTAGTTGAAGCTCTAGTTATTAAGATATTGGAGATCAAAGAAAAAAGGTGTTAAGCAATTGATCACCTGTCTTCCTTTGGAGAGATCATCAGCGTTTAATAAATGAAAATATTTTAATCAGTTACCTGTTTGCATTTAGAGCAAGGAAAAATAGAGAAGGTAAAATATGTGGGTTTCCAGAGAGGGGTTAAATAGTTTTGCAGGGAGTAAGATAACCAGGTCTACCAACAGCTGTTGTCAAAAGGTTAACCCCTCAGAAATCTAACCTCTGCTTCTTTCTAACTGCATGTAATGAGTTACCTCAGCAGCATCTTTTGTGAATGATCACTTATTTTTTTTAAGCAAGTGAAGAATTACAGACCAAAATATTCAAATGATAATGGGTGGTGAACGTCTTCTCTCCCCCCCAACGCCTATCTTTCTAGATAATTTTTTACCTCTTTTACACTTGATGTCTAAATAGCTTTCTGTGGCCCTCTGTACATTGCCCATCTCCTTATTTCCGTAATCGTGTTTCTGAAGGACTACATCTAAATGAATTATCCAGTGCATTTCAGTCAGTCATATGTTCTTGTTCTCATTTGATCAATATTCTTTTGATTAGCACTCTGGCCACCTTTTCTGTAGCATTTAAGAAATTTCTGTGTAAATGAAAGATTCACTTAATTTTTATGAAGCCTTCTCCCTTTGGACTGACTACAAGATTAGATGCTGAGAGGTGGTATATTAATTTAGGTGGAGTTAACACTCATTTGGTTTATACCTTTCTCTACTATGACTCTGTAAAAGCTGCCTGAAGTATATTTTTTGCATTACACATCTTCTTGGCCTCAGTACCAATCTCCCCTCTCTTATTTGGTGTTAAAGAGTCACAGTGTGACTGGCCTTCTGACTGGGGAGTTAGAGCCCAGGGAGTTACCCAGTTTGGGCAGGATTAGTCTGGGTCTTGTGCTATCCCACAAGGGCACAATGTTAAAAGGACGTGCACTGGCAGTGGTGCCATTAGAGAAGCCTTACCTGTGGTTCCCAGAAGGATGAAGGTGGTTTGTATTGTCTCCTCAGAGCCTTCCAATCAGTCGGTCAGCTGGTGTAAGGTGGAGGCTGTGGCCATGAAGCCTGGCTTGGTGGACGTGGTTAAAGATCTTTGTCCTCCTCCTCCTATCGTGGTCATGTCCCTCAGCATGAAGACCACTCAGAACCCAAAGACTCACCAGAATGAGGTAAGTAATCTGCTCTCATTTGGTTTGGTTTAGTTCTTTGGCATATACTATTAGACCGTCGTGAGACAGGTTAGTTTTACACTACTGATGATGTGTTGTTGCAATAGTAATCCTGCTCAGTACGAGAGGAACCGCAGGTTCAGACCCCTGGTGCGTGCACTTGGCTGAGGAGCCACTGGCGCGAGGCTACCATCTGCGGGCTTACGACTTAATGCCTCTAAGTCAGAATCCCGCCTAGACGCAGCGATGCTGCAGCGCTGCTGGTGCCTCGATGGGCTCACAATAGCCGGCTGCTCGCCCCCCCGTGGGGTGGGCCTGGTGCGGAGTGCCGCTCGTGGTCAGGACCCGGAGGGGCGGACGGATGCAGCGCCGCCTCTCCCCCGTCGCGTACCACATGATCGTGGGGCACCCGACGCTAAATCATTCGTAGACGACCTGATTCTGGGTCAGGGTTTCGTACATAGCAGAGCAGCTCCCTCGCTGCGATCTATTGAGAATCAGCCCTCGACACAAGCTTTTGTTGAGGACTGGAGGAAAGCAAATGTCACTCTGGTCTTCAAAAAGGGCAAGAAGGAGGACCCGGGCAACTATAGACCGGTCAGCCTCACCTCCATCCCTGGGAAAGTGATGGAACACCTTATCCTTGGTGCCATCTTAAGACATATCAAGGATAAGAGGGTCATCAGGGGCAGTCAACATGGCTTCACCAAAGGGAAGTCGTGCTTGACCAACCTCATAGTCTTTTATGAAGACGTAACAAGGTGGATAGATGATGGCAGAGTGGTGGATGTGGTCTACCTTGACTTCAGTAAAGCATTTGACACAGTCTCCCACGGCATCCTCACGGCTAAACTGAGGAAGTGTGGACTGGACAATCAGGTAGTGAGGTGGACTGTGAACTGGCTGGAGGAAAGAAGCCAGAGAGTTGTGGTCAATGGGGCGGAGTCTGGTTGGAGGCCTGTATCTAGTGGAGTGCCTCAGGGGTCAGTACTTGGACCAGTACTACTCAATATATTCATCAACGACTTGGATGAGGGAATTGAGTGTACTATCAGCAAGTTTGCTGATGACACCAAGCTGGGAGGAGTGGCTGACACGCCAGAGGGCTGTGCTGCCATCCAGCGAGATCTGGACAGGCTAGAGAGTTGGGCGGGGAAAAATTTAATGAAATAGAACAAGGGAAAATGTAGAGTCTTGCATCTGGGCAGGAACAACCCCAGGTTCCAGTATAGGTTGGGGAACGACCTGTTGGAGAGCAGTGTAGGGGAAAGGGACCTGGGGGTCCTGGTGGACAGCAGGATGACCATGAGCCAGCACTGTGCCCTTGTGGCCAAGAAGGCCAATGGCATCCTGGGGTGGATTAGAAGGGGGGTGGTTAGTAGGTCGAGAGAGGTTCTCCTTCCCCTCTACTCTGCCCTGGTGAGACCGCATCTGGAATATTGTGTCCATTTCTGGGCCCCTCAGTTCAAGAAGGATAGGGAATTGCTGGAGAGAGTCCAGCGCAGGGCAACAAAGACGACTAAGGGAGTGGAGCATCTCCCTTATGAAGAAAGGCTGAGGGAGCTGGGTCTCTTTAGCTTGGAGAAGAGGAGACTGAGGGGTGACCTCATGAATGTTTATAAATATATAAAGGGTGGGTGTCACGAGGATGGAGCCAGGCTCTTCTCAGTGACAACCAACAGTAAGACAAGGGGTAATGGGTTCAAGCTGGAACACAAGAGGTTCCACTTAAATTTGAGAAGAAACTTCTTCTCAGTGAGGGTGATGGAACGCTGGAACAGGCTGCCCAGGGAGGTTGTGGATTCTCCTTCTCTGGAGACATTCAAAACCCGCCTGGACGCCTTCCTGTGTAACCTCACCTAGGTGTTCCTGCCCTGGCAGGGGGATTGGACTAGATGATCTTTTGAGGTCCCTTCCAATCCCTAACATTCTGTGATTCTGTGATACTAAAAAAATTCTAAGGCTTGGAAGAGCTTCACCTGATAAAACATGTCTAAATGTATTTACTGTTAAATAAACTTTCTGTGCTGTGGGCTTTTCAAAGGAATTTTTACTGGGGTCTCACCAGCATGAGAACTGTGGATTCAGGGGGCCTGTTTGGTAAGAATATTTACTGTGACAGTGTATCCTATGTATTTTTTCAAGCCTTCCATTTTGTCTGTTGTGCATAGTAGTTATAAATGAAACTGTCCCAGAACAGCTGTTAATGGAATATTTTTTTGTTAGAGCTAATTGTAGGTTCTAGGTAGAATGACCATGTTTTTCTGCTGATAAAACTCATTTTGAAATAGAATGAGAAATTGACCTAAATCTTATAGCACCTACTATTCTGCTGTAAGGTCTTTCCTTTTCTCAGAGAGGAGGAGAGTTGTAGGTGGCTACTTTTGAGTATGGACTGCAGACCACAATGCATAGTCAGGCACTTTAATCCGTTTTTAACATAAGTCTCCCTAGCTTAGGAAGAGGTTTATTATTCACTAATAGGCTAGGATAGTTGTTTCTGGCTAATTGAATGGAAGAAAAATTAGGCTGACAAATTTTCAAACGGAATGAGTCCTCTTAATGAAGTAAAAATTTTTCGAGGGGGTGAGTATGGTTTCTAGGCAAGGTAATAAGACATATGCCAGGTCCTGACAGGACTCCACTTGCCAAGGTGTTTCTGAAGGCTGTCTGCTTTTTTCTTCTGTTGAGTTTTCCTGACCAGTGTCTGGGGAGCCAGGACATCCTGCCAGCAAAGCAAGCAGAAGCATCACAGGGAATCCTTTAAACTATCGAGTCTGTTCAGATTCAGAACAAAATTTGATAAAAGCAGAGTATTCCAAAATGAATTATTTTTCCTCTCAGCTTTCTAAGATAATCATTTAGGAGTAAGTGGCACTTTATTTTACTTGGGATCAGTTGATAATTTTTATCTTTTTAACTATTTATAGCTGGAATTTTCATTTTCAAAAGATCTTTTTTTGAAACAAGAGGAAAGAGATGAAGAAACTTTAAAAAAAAAAAAAGAGGGAGGAAGAAATGGATATTGATAGTAGTCATGTTTATGAAGTTCTGTGTTCTTTGTCTCTTTGGTATAGATTGTGGCTATAGCAGCTCTGATTCATCAGAAATTTCCTTTGGATAAGGCTCCACCTCAGCCTCCTTTTCAGGCACACTTCTGTGGTATGTACTTAGAACAGCTGATGAGTAGAAAACTCCTTTAGAGTTTTTCTTTTGTTGTTGTGTGGTGTGTTTTTGTTGTTGTGTGGGGGGTGTTTTTTGTGTGGGTTTTGTTTGTGGTTTTTTCGTTTGTTGTTTGTTGTTGATTTGGGTGGGTTTTTTTACTTAATTCTGTCTCTGAAGTAATAATGGCTTAAAATAGGTGACAAAGTTTTAACTCCCAGGCAGGCTTTCTTCTGTATTTTTAACTTCATTGGTTACTGACTTTTTATTTAAGTCTTTATTGAAAAAAAAGGTAGCATGAGATGATGTGAAGTAATCCTTGTCTATACAGCTTACTGTCGTTAGTTTTAGGTAATCATGTATTCTCTTGGATTACTTTCTTCACCCATTAATTTAGACCATTTCTTTACCATCAGTTATTTTTCGGTTCTCCTGAACAGAATTTAAAAAAATAAACATCACATTTATTTATAAACAAGCTTCTCAGAAAAAAAAATCTCTTGCAGCAGTGTCATAGTAAGATCAGCTAAACCTTGAGAGTAGGAAATGATGAAGAGTGTTGAGTGTTTGTGAATTTCTTTGACAGCTGTGGCCCAGACTTTTGATCTCCAATGATAACCTCAAATATAACTGATTAAAATTGTTTAATGCTTGACTAATTACTTGGTTACCTTAAAGACAAGTATTCACGTAAGGCTAGCTTTTTAGAATTAGAGGTTAGTTTTCCTTAGCTCTCTTTGCTGTGGATAGATGATTACAGGGAGCATACAATTAAGAACATGTATGTAAGAACAAATCTAATTTCTTTTGCAGCTGTTTCCAAACCAAACGATTGCATTTTTCCTTATGACTTCAAAGAAGTTATTAAAAAGAAGGTAATTTCATTTTGTTAGCTTTCTGATTGCAGTACCTTTTAAAATATGAACTTCCTTTTGCTTTGGGTGTGTAAGAGAAATATTCAAAGCAATGGCATGATTATTTAATTAATTTTCGACTCTGCAAACCTAAATCCAGGTATTTATTCTGTGTTGCTTGTAAAAACAGAGGTGTGTGCTCTGCAAGATTCAGTAGTACTGCTACTTGTGTTCATAAAATAGTGTTAGACAAGAGAGTTGGAAAGTGTTGCAAAGAGGCTTAAATGGTGATTAGTTTTCATTATACCTTGACTGTTTACTTGTAGTAAACTGGGAGAATTTGTTTCTTCTTTCCTTGGAGAGTAGTCTGTCAAAATTTAGAAGACATCCTTTCTAAAGGGCACTGGGAGAGCTGTCAGAATAATAAAGTAACCTATTTTTGTTTTTCCTCTGTTTCTGTGTGATCTTAAGCCTATGAGTGAAGGAGGCACATGGAGCATTTTCCTGGTGCGCTTGATTCTTAGGAGGCTCTTAAAATATCACTAGACACCTGCATACAAAAGCAAAATGGAAAAAAGCCCCTGAGAAAAGCTATGTCTACAGGAGTGAGAACAAAAAGCCTTGAATTATAGAAGGGAAGGGAGAACTCTGTGGTGCTTTATTATTGTCTTGTGACTAGTAGGGGAGAGGAGATGTCTCCATTTTAAACTTATTGGGTCATTGAAATCAGGTGCTATCTTGCTCCTTTTAGAATGCTAAAATAGAAATTACGGCAACAGAGAGAACACTGCTGGGATTTTTCCTTGCGAAGATTCACAAAATTGACCCCGATGTTGTTGTGGTGAGTAGTTCTGAGACTTTGAGAGTTAAATTAAAGCATATTGTCAGTTGGTCAGCTTTGTTCTTTTTCTTTTGTCCCCTTACAGGTTTTTTAATGTTTATCTTAGACTGCCTTATGAATTGAATTTACTTTATAAGACAGCAGGTATATTTTGATACAAAGATGATAGAGAATTTTCCCTGACAGCATTTTATACATCCTATTATTTCCTATAATATCTGAAATAGGCAATATTTCCATAGTACCTGAAAAAAGTATCTTTTTCTTTACTCAGAAAGACAAAACACAACAAAAAACCTCTCATGATTTTCTAGAAAAATGGGAACTCTTGGTACACTTAAGAGTCTGTTTCAGTTCAGATGCTCATATTTCTGTCACTGTTTAGATTGTGTTTATGCTGTAAATCAAAATAGATAACCTATACAAATCCACAGAATCTGAGCAAAGTTTTGTAATAAGCATTCTTATGTTTTCTACTCTATTGGCAGTGGAGGATTTACTATAATTACTTGTTTTCTTTTTATTGTTGTGTTTAATTAATGTACAGTCCTGACTTTCATTTAGTGAAATTTTGAGGGCAATATGAAGTTGGTTATAAATCTGAGGGTATCTGCCCCGCGAGCTGAGCTTCCTGGTGGTTATGGGAAGGAACCAGGCAAAACACAGCAGCCAATGGTTTTAAATTGAAGATGCCAGTAGCAGGGGTGTGAGCACTCTGATCCTAAAAACAGTAGAGACGTCTTAGTGCAGTTTAATTTGCACCTGATTTAATTATGCTGTTGAAAAACAGGCTTTTTCAGTATAGGTAGGACCCATCCACTATGGCTGTAATACTGCTGCTGATTTTTAAAGAGCTGCTTCTATAGCACAGTGTTGCACTGCACAGGTGTATCTGGTGTAGTGAACCTGCAGTTCCCGGTGACTCAGCCACAGAGGCTCATGTTCATCAGGGAGGCGTTTTGCTTCCAGCTGAGGTTACAGACCAGTGTTGTCAATGTCCTTCTCGTTCTTTAAACTTTGCAAATATTGCTGGAGTACTTTCATATGTAAATATGGGTTGCAAGGTCTTCCAGACCACATTTAACAGCTATGCCTGTTGTAGTGTGAAAGGAAAAAAATTACATTATTTTGATATCAATATTGAGACTTTCATGGATGGAGAGAAAAGGAATTAATTACTTATAGCTAAGTTTATATGCTGTGTAAAGATTTTTTTTTTTCTTTAAATCCTGATCTCTGGCATTTAAGCATAAGGCTGAATTGTGCATGCTATGTGCCAGTTATAGAGCCGATTTTGCATTGTTAGTGTTAAGACTAATGAATACTGATGATAAACATTCTCTTAGCAAGTGCTTTCTATGAGTGAGATAATGCCATCAATTAGTTGGAAAAAAACACAAAGGGCAAAGGAATACTGAGTGTGTGAAAAGTAAGTCTTTAAATTTGCATTTGTTGTAACCTTTTTTTTGTTGTTTTTGTCTGCCACAAGGGTCATAATATTTATGGATTTGATCTGGAAGTGCTGCTTCAAAGAATTAGTGTGTGCAAAGTCCCTCACTGGTCCAAGATAGGTCGGCTGAGAAGGTCCAATATGCCAAAGCTTGGGGTAATAAGATTGTTCAAGTCTTTTAAGCCCCTTTATGTTGCATGTGATTAAAAATGAATTAATTTTGCAGAGGAATTGTAAATGTGACGCTGATGTATTTTGACTGTTGGTCATGCTGGACTTCATGTGTCCCAGATCAGAAATGATGAGTGTTTATATGACTTGTAATACAGTAATAAGCTAAACTTATTTTCAAGTTAGGCTAATTTAATTTACATATCTCAACTAGATGGTGGTAATGACGGATTAATTGCAATAGTCTTTACTGTAACAGTCTTTGTCTGCTCTAACTGTAAAATGAGAAAATATAATTTGGATTGATGGGTGAATCATCCCATAGAGAGCTGCTAAGTTAATAATTCTGTAGTTCATAGTGTGTATTTTTTCTGAGGACAATGTGTGAGGCTTGGAGTGTTGAAGTGCTGAATGCGGCTGCGACTTTGCCTGTTGCTCTCCTTCCTAGAAGCCGAGATGAGTGTTTATGTGTGGTTTGCTCTGTGACTTTTTTGTCCTGCTATTAGTACAAAAAAAATATCTTTGGAGGAAAAGCAAAATTCACACCCATCTTCTTGTTTGGACTATTCTAATTATTAAAGGAAAAAAAAAAACCACGGCGTGACAGTTTTAGAATTAAGATCTAACTAGTAATGAGAGTTAAGTATCTGCTTTTTCATATCCACATACGCTGAAAGATACCATGGATTCCTTCAGGGCAAAATTATAAAACTTGAGTGTTAAGTGATCAACTGACTTGACTGAGGCCTATGAGCCTATATTTTGGACAGATGTTCTTTGCTAATGTTTGTGTGTTTCATTTTGTTTGGGTTTTTCTCTCTCTGTGTGATATCCTTAAGGGTCGAGGAGGGTTTGCTGAAAGGAATGCTGCATGTGGTCGAATGATCTGTGATGTTGAAATTTCTGCTAAAGAATTAATTCGTTGCAAAAGTTACCATTTATCTGAACTGGTCCGTCAGATTTTGAAAACAGAAAGGATAACAATTTTACCAGAGGAAATTCGAAATCTGTATAGGTATGTTGCTGATCTGTGTTTTTAATACTTCACTGGAAAGTGGAGGAGCTATTTAGTTTCCTGCTATACAGTTTCATCCTTGCTTAGTTGATTTGTCGTGGAGATGCAGACTTAGCATACTGGTATTTTAAAAATAAAATATTATCTTAACAGTATTTTATAATGTTTCAAGCTACTGGTAGGTGGTGGCTTGTTACGTGTAAAGCAAATTGATTTGTGAGGTCATTGGTTTAGATACCCTAATAAGATATGCAAGCTTGTGTTTTGCTTTTTAGGTATGGGTTTGTGTTTTGTTGGGTTTTTTGTTTGTTTGTTTAGGTTTTTTGTTTTGTTTTTTTCAACTAAAAGAGCTTGCTGTGTAATTCACTACTGGTATGCTACAGATGCCATGTTCTGTGCAGCCTATAGGTCTCAAGTACTACAGAGTACATAGGAACCTGATTTTATTTTACTAGGCCATCTTGTTTCTTTTCCCAGTGATTCTCCTCACTTAATGTTTATGCTGGAAAACACCTGGATAGATGCCAAGTTCATTCTCCAGATCATGTGTGAGCTGAATGTTCTGCCACTGGCCCTTCAAATAACAAACATCTCTGGGAATGTCATGGTACATTTTTATTACTCCCTTGCCCCGCATTGTCCCACAAAAACAGTCCTGTATTTCCTGTGTTTGAATTGCTAGTTTTAATTTGTAAACACTGTTGATGCTGCATTTTTTTTTGTGACGAGTGTGAGAGTTGAATGATCTAGTCAAGTAAAAATGTAAAATTTCCAGAAGAATATCACATTTGAGTTTTGTGCATGGTAGTGATACAGAATAATATTAATGATAGGTTAACTTCTAAATATTTGAAAGACATTGCTTAGCCTGGTTTTGTATGTCAGTGTTTTCCATGCTTTGCTTTGAACTTTTTTTTTTTTTTGCTGTTGTCTATAGTCGAGGACAATGATGGGTGGACGATCTGAACGTAATGAGTTCTTGCTGCTTCATGCATTTTATGAAAAAGACTATATAGTCCCTGACAAACAAGTTTTTAAGAAACCTCTGCAGAAACTGGTGGGTCCACTTTTTCTCTCTCTAAGAATTTTTATTAAAATAAAAAAACCCCATTCTTCTATCTTTTGCATATTGCCATTCTGTGAGAGCACAGAACCCCCAAATTTAGATATAACTTAAAGTTACATCTTCTGATTAATTACAATTTATTGTTATTGACTTGATAATAGACAAATGTATGGTTTAAAGGGACATTGTAACACCTTTTACATTCTATCACAGATCTGTGGAAACTCAGTTGCTCTTTTAGTTTAAAATTGAAATAAGCTAAGTACTTGGCTCTGTAGGGTTATCTTAAGAAGATAGTCTGTGTTGCTTAATAGATGCACATTTGCCCTACAATTATTTTGCTGCTAGACAACATTTCAAGTATAATTCATAAGGTAGATGATTTGAGAACGTGGGTAAAATATCCAAGGCTATTTAAAAAAAATACTCATTTGGATAGTATCAGTGTAAATATATTTATAGAAACATCTGTATGTTTGTTGGTAAACAAATTAATATTTCAGAATGTATCTGTATTTCACTGTATTTTTCTTTTTAGTTTTACTTATTTAAATAAGTTCAATAGCAATTTCCAAAGCAGTTAGTTATTTTGATTGTATAGTTTGGGCAAAAATACTTCTTCTGGGTCATGAGTTGATTTTTTTTTTTTTTCCTAGTGTTTACTTTTACAACCATCCAGAAAATGCATATTAGTGCTATGTTGAATGACGACAATTCCTTAAGGTCTTTGTAACCTCTTGCTATCAGCGTGTTCCTATAGGAGTTGGTTTGAATGCTATTTTGACATGTAGAGAGCTTTAACAAGGATAATGATGAAAACACCATGTTTTGCATGTATTTTAAAAGGAACTCTGTGCACTCGCTCCCAATTTCATATTTGATTTGCCAAAAATAACTCCTCCAGCAGTATAGAAATCTTGGAGACTAGATAATGACTTTTTTAAATGCCAAATGTAGGTGGATGAAGATGAAGATTTCGAAGATCAGAATAAATCAAAGATAGGGAAAAAGAAAGCAGCATATGCTGGGGGCTTAGTCTTGGATCCCAAAATTGGTAAGATGTGGCAATTTTCTTTCCTTCTATGCAGCTAGAGACAGGTACGTTATATTAATGCAATGCAAATTGCAGTGAGTGCCATATGTGTTTCTTGTGGGAGTTTGGTGTGGTGCTTTGGGAAGGGGTTGTTGCATACAAGAAAATTCCCAACATTGTGGAATTTCTTACCCTTGGGAATTCCCGTTTTTTTTCTTTGTTTTTTGTGAGAAGATTATGATCTTGTGAGGAATTAGGACTGTATGTCTATATCACTTTCTAATGGACACGTAAGTTTTCTTTCAGTTTCTCCTCTATGTGGGGAAAACTGTACAAGTGTCCTATAGTAACACAGAAGCTATCTGTTCAACTCTGGTGAGTTAATGGGGTTGGATCGTTCCACTTCTGACAGCTTTCTATAATGGGTAGTGGTGCATCTCAACAGCTACTTTAAGGGAAGCATGGTACAATGTTTTACTGTCACTTAAATATTACTTGTGGAATTGGATGAAGTCTTTAGGGAGACTGAGTAACTCTGACTTTTGTTTTAAACTCTGTTTTAGGTTTTTATGACAAGTTTATTTTGCTTCTCGACTTCAACAGCTTGTACCCATCGATTATCCAAGAGTTTAACATCTGCTTTACCACAGTGCAGCGACTGTCATCAGAAGCACAGAAAAGGGCAGAGGTTTGTGTGCTTTAACTTGTGACTTAACTTACACTGTCTTGTCTTCAGTGTGTTTTCTGTGAATCAGCTTTTAAAGAAAGTGTTCTTTTTCACTGTTTAATGTGTTTTGTTTCCTTTTTTCCCATCTGACACTTAAAAAACTGATTCTTGTTTAAAGATGCAGCATGGTAAGTTTTGGTTTGGGACCTTTTGTGTATTGTATGTCTGTCGTCTTCCTTTCAGTAATATGACAAGGTTACCCACCTAACTGACTTAAGGGAAGCCAGTTGATGTGATCTTTTTGGATTTCAGTAAAGCTTTTGATACTGTGTCTCACAGTATCCTCTTGGACAAGATGTCCAGCATACAGCTGGATAAACACACGGTGCACTGGGTGAGCAATTGGCTGACGGGCCAGGCTCAAAGGGTTCTAGTAAATGTGGTTATGTTGGCCTGGTGACTAGTCACTTGGTTTGTTCAGCCTGGAGAAGAGGAGACTGAGGGGAGACCTCATGGCAGCTACAGCTTCCTCACAAGGGGAGGAGGAGGGGCTGGCGATGAGCTCTTCTCTTTGGCAGCCAATGACAGAACCCGAGGGAATGGCAGGAAGATGTGCCAGGGGAGGTTTAGGTTGGACATGAGGAAAAGGTTCTTCCCCCAGAGGGTGGTGGAGCACTGGAACAGGCTCCCCAGGGAGGTGTCACGGCCCCAAGCCTGGCAGTGTTCAAGAAGAGACTGGACAAGCCCTCAGACACATGGTGTGAACTGTGGGGTTGTCCTGTGCAGGGACAGGAGTTGGACTCAATGATCCTTGTGGGTCCCTTCCAACTCAGGACATTCTATGATTCTACTCTTTTAGAATCTTGGTAACGTCTCTCCCATCTAAATAAAATCTTTGTATTCTCATGAAACAAGATTTTTAGTGAGGCTTTGTTGGCCCTTTTCAGCCCCAGATCCTCCTAGCAATTCCTAAGCTCCTTGATGAATTTCATTCTAACTTGGTAGAGGCTTTCTAAAGTAAAGTTGCCACAGAATTGATGCAAACATACCTGAATGAGGGAGACACAAGTCTCATGCTTCTGCCGGGTGGAAAGAATGCAATATGAGCTCAACCCTTATTAGCAGCAAAACTGTGCCTTTGGCATGTGTATCAGGGAGTGACACTGTGACTATGTCAGCTGTGAGACCAGTTTTAGAGAAATTCGTGTCATTTAATACAGCATTAAACTGTATTAAACACATCTGGGGAACCTCCTGAAGGTGTAGTTCCACATACTGTTTTCTTACCAGCTGTGTTGGCCATGGCTTATCCATGGCAGCTTATTCTCCTTTCCTTAGCTGTGCTGGCTGTGTTGGTGGAGCTGTGCTGTAAACTGAAGCAGTGAGCTGGTCAGGTCTAAAGGTTAAACCTCAGGCTTTTATTTTTAACTGGTGTCAGCTCACAGGTTGGAATTAGTGTGTTGTGCATGAGTAGTTATGGGACATAGTTAGTCCCACAACAACTGAAATACTAGTACCATAGCAGAAATGAGGAAAAAGTATATGGAACTCTGTCAGTAAGTTCCTCCAAACTCTCTGTGGATTTACTCCACTTTCCTAGGTGTGCTTCAGGCTGAAGCAGCTCATTTTGATTTCTATCAGGGTATGACATTCAGTCAGGTTTTGGTGTCATTTCTTGTTATGGTTCTTCCCAGACTGCTTTACTAAACTTGCCAACGTCATAGTGTCTCTGTTGCCCTTTCTTTGTATATTTCTGTCTCTTTCATTGTGCTTGAAATTTCTTCCCATTTTTGCTGAGCAACCATTTCTGCAGTTATGCTGACAAGAAGAATGTGTGCTTTCTGTTAGGTTGTTGCTTGGCTATAATCAGGAGTTGCTTGGAGTGGAATTTGCATTCTGTTGTTACTGTTGATTTCTCTTTTGTCAGTTATCTTATTCAAAGTATCAGTTCCACAGAGCGTGTGGTCTATTTTAGTTCTGAACAGCAAGAATACTTATGCAATAATAAAAAAAGGATTTTTTTTTTTCAGCATGGAAATAATCATTTGTGTGTGTGCTTTTCTTAATATTTTTATATCTGTCTATATATAGCTAAGAGTGAGAGAGTGTTTTGTTTATGTGGATTTATATATATACACATATATATCTGTGTGTGTATATATATCTGTGTGTATATATATCTGTGTGTGTATATATATGTGTGTATATAAACCACACACACCTACATTAAAAAGAAAAAAGGGTCTTCCTGCTAACTGGTCCATGTCTGCCTTGGGTTTCTCGCAGACAGAGGCAGGCTTACTCTCCGTCCCCTAATAGGGAGTAGGCAATATAGTTAAATAACATGAAAAAGCTCTCATATTTGGGTTTGGTGTGAGATTTTTTGTTTGTTTGTTTGCTTGTTTTTCCCCCTCTCCCCCCCCTGCAGCTTTTCACTTAACACATGAAAATCTAATCTTCAAGCAAAAAATGATAAGCAGTGGTGGTCATTTGACAGGTCAAAGAAGAGGAAGAAATTCCAGAGCTTCCGGACCCATCTCTGGAAATGGGAGTTTTGCCTAAAGAAATCAGGAAGCTGGTGGAGAGAAGGCGCCAAGTTAAGCAGTTAATGAAACAGCCAGATTTAAATCCTGACCTTTATTTACAGGTGTGTTTTATAGAACTCCTTTGATTTTTCCTTCTGCTCCCCTTAAGTGCCCTGATCAGCCTTGCAGAATAGGGATGATTAGTAGTGAGCAGTGATTGTAATGTGCTTTACTCGTAGCCCATCATTGCTGCAGACTATATAAAATGCTGTGAATGTAATTGTGAATGTTAAGTTCTGTTCTCTGTTGGCTATGGTTGTATCATTTTTGCTGGTTATGTTTCTTTTCAGTATGATATCAGACAGAAAGCTTTGAAACTCACCGCTAACAGCATGTATGGCTGCCTGGGATTTTCCTTCAGCAGATTCTATGCCAAGCCTTTGGCTGCTTTGGTGACACATAAAGGGAGAGAGGTAAGACACTAAACAGGTTATACACGCATGTAAAAAGGATGGATTCAAGCCACCTGCTTTTTCAATGAATGGGAGAATGGTCTTGTTTTTGAACCTGCTTTTGGTTTCAGAACGGTAGTTTTAATCTTATTGTACTGCAGAAGTTGGAAAAACGTGAAACTGATGTCTAGAAAAGAATCAGTTATATGTCTCCAAAAGTACAAGTTGAAGCTTTAGCTAGAGCTTTATTTTAAATTAAACTGCTTAGTTTCAGTGGTCCAAATTATGATGACAAAAAAAATCAAGGCTGCTTTCACATTTTCCATGAATTTCCAGTTCTGCTTGATAGATTAGTCTTTGATTAGGTGGTATGCTTCAGCTTTGGATGAGCTTGTCTTTGGCCAGACTGTCCTGTGCCCTGGTATGTTGGGTTCCTGAAACCTTAAAGTTCGTGGCAGGGCTAATTAATCACAGAGTGAAAATGGATTACGTGTCAGGGCCTTATTTTCAGAAACTGTTTGTTCCTTAAAATGAAGCTTTGCATTAGCTTCAAGAAACCAGGTTTTAAGAGTTTCTGTTAACTTTACCAGCAAAACTACTCTTGTTGATTAGGATGGCAGCTGAATGCAGACCACATTGGTTTGGTCCCAGTGGGAAAAATAAGCATTAAAGATCCAAAACTGATACACAGTGTCTTAAAACACATATTTTTCATGATGCTTCATATTAGTTCTTTATAGAGATATACCTCTTTATATAGAGAATACCAAGCAGGAATCTACAGAGGTGACAGGATGGCTGGTCAGCCTTTTAGTTGAGAATGGAGATGGCTGAGTTCACATCTGTGTTTAGAGGCACGTACTCCTGTGATGTGAGGGCACAGCTCTCCTTGCTGTGGACCACCCGATGCATGGAAGGTCCATGTACAGCCCTCAGCGGATGTGCATAGGGGCATTTTGTTTCTGAGAAGGCATCTTTATTTTTAAAAGTCTTCCCACCTAAACAGTTCTCCAGAGACATCTCCACATTTGCTGTCCTTCTAATTTATGTAACCAGTACATTTAAGCTCACTAAGAAATAATTTCCAGCTTTGATAACTGTAAATGTGCTACACATTCATGTGAATTCAAAAGTTAATGTTTCCTCTGCAGAAGTGATATCTTTTATTGTTGTAAGAGTCTGATGTATATATGTACAAGGTTGGTATGAAAAGCAGCTGAGTATCATAGCTTTGTATTTTCTAGCAGTATTTCATGAGTCATGAATTTGACTCTTTTTTTTTTAAATGATCTCCATTAGTCATATGGAGTAGCTGTCACAAACGGGGTATTGTATGGATACTTGAGCTTTTGGCTGCTGTTGGGGGGAAAAATACTTTTTGATTGCACATACAGTTTGTCAGGTGTCTGTGATTTATCAGTTATGAGACAATGGCACGTGAAATTCTGGTGTTCCTGCATTATGTTCCAAAGTGATGGTGGAATGGGAAAATCCTAAATAGGTGATACAGGATGTGCTAGGGAGCACTTTGAGACACTTTCTCTGACATGGTTGATTTTTGATTGGAAAAGATTTCTTACCTCTTAAATTCTGGTGGTGGTAGAGCTGGGCTTGCTTCTGCCGAGCCCTTGCACACATTTGCATCTCCAGTTTTGTAGTTGCTCTGAGTTTGGGGAAAAACTTAATACTGTGGTACAGTGTTGCCTGAATGTGTTGTACCCAGTGCAGGTCAAAAAGTTCCTCTATGAACTGGAGCTGCTGGGAGCACGGCAGGGAGATGCCAGTGAAAGTCTGGGGGAATTGGTCTGCGTCTGGCAGCACTAGCGCTGAGCTCAGCAGGGCTTTGCTGTCTTGGGAGGTCTCTTCTGTGCAGTGCAGCACTCCCTGTATAGCTAAAACTATCTTTATTTTTCCCCCGTTCCTTGAGGTACATTAATATTCATTACTCTAGATACTGTGGAGATAGCAAACTTTTGAAAATGTGAGAATTTTTCAGGATGATGTGTAATTCTAAGTATAGCAGATTCTGATGAAATACACTGTATACGCCCTGTTCTGAAAACGTGCATTTTTAGGTAAGTAGTCAATAAATAGTTACAGCTTTATTAGTTCCTTATTTCTTGAGTAGTGGTTTTTGCCATAACAAATGACACAAGAGGACACCTTAGTTTTGTTCGGGTTTTTTAAGTTTAAATATTTAATCTGGAAAAATACTACCTTAAATATTTTATTAGTCTTTCTATTTATAGGTTTCCTCTTGCCATGAAGTGCTAATATAAAAGAGGTGAATGTTAAGTATCAGGAAATTTGGGTTCTCTGTATGAAAAGGTTAATTAAAAAATAACTATTATGGAAAAATGTTACTGGTCTAATTTTACATGGCCTTTTACGATGATAAGTAATTGATACCTTTTTTTTTTTTTTACTGTTGTGGAGGAGACCTGGGTAAATGCAGGTAGGCTTGTAGATGTCTAAGTGGGAAGAATACCGTGTGGGATGAAAACTGAACTTAATGTTTGCACTAACACAATTAGAGTTCAATTTTAAGTCTCAGCAGAATAATTGAAAGTGGTTAATATATGTATTTCAAGTTGAAGAAGTTCTTGAAGCTCGTTGTAGCATTAAGTTTTAAAGTAGCAGAGAGAAGAATGAGTTTTGAAGACTTTGGTAAATTGCTGCTTTCTAATTGTGTGGCTGAAGTACCTTTCACTGAAATGGTAGGATGACCGAGTACGACAAGCACCTGATGCCAAGTGCCTTGTACAATGTCTCCTGGACTGTAACTTCTCTTCGCAGTTTGGTGATGCCAATTTGCTAAAAGTAGTGGAGCTGCCATTGGGTTCCTTAGGTTGACTAAAATTTCTTGTTGTTACACATTGGCAAATAAGAACTTGTTTATAACTATGCTGGTGTTTGACATGTTCATTTTGGTGGCAGAAGTATTAAATACATTGTGGGAAGGCCATTTATAGAGCCAGATCAGAGCTCTAGGACAGAGTGTAATCTGTGAGGCTGGATCTCTTCAGTCAGCCTTAGAGAGATAGGAGCTAGTGCTTGAGCTTTATTATCTTAAGACAGGCAGTAGAAATGTAGCAAAGCCTTACAACTCTGGGCAGATGTCAGCTGGTTCCAGCAGAGAGGTTAGTGTGTGTGGTTCTGGTGAACGAGGTGCAATTTATGTGGATAGGGTGGCAATGCTGGTGAGTTTTCACTAGATGGCGATAGAGACCTTGAGATCATTAATCAATTAAGACTTTCACTTTTGTCACAAAGTGTTTTAATCGTTGACTACTAGGTTTTTTCAAACAGTTCTTCCTTGTTTATTTGTTTTTATTTGTGGGTGATCTCTAGTAGGGAAGGTGGGCCATATAAGTGTGAAGTTGTCAGAATTTAGTGTCTTGTATATCACAGGTAGAGTGGTTGAGTTCTGGTGTATTTTGGAAGAAAAAAAGGGCAAAAATTTGGGGTGGGAGGAAGTAAAAACTACAACTCAGATCTGTTGGACCTTTTTGGAAAATGTAAATGCTTTCCTGTTTTGAGCATTAGAAATACATCAGTTCTTGTTCTCATGACAAATTAAAAAAAAATTTCTGCATTTGCAATCCAAATGTTATATTATTGATTTGGAATGTGTTAGAAGGATTCCTGGACCTTCTCCTTCTGTCCCCCTCCCTTCCCTGTGTTAATAAGCATTTGCTTGGACATTGCTCTTGTGGTAACTACAGCAGTTGCTTGCATGGAAAAGTAGTAGGAAAATATTTAATATATTTTTAGCTGTCCTTTAATGTAATTTAACAACTGGAAACAAGATGAGTCGGTGTTGTACAACCAGCCAGCTCTGCACTAGCAGGCAGCCTAAGGTCATGTGTTTCTTGCCTCTTTAAAGGACAAGGCTTTTGATGAAGTGTCAGTTCTCTGATTTCCCAAGTGTGGGATGCCCTCTGCTGCAGGATTTTCCTGCAGGACAGCAAAGTTGTTGAGACAATTTTATTTGTAGGCAGCTCGGTTGCTAATGGCCATCACTCAGAGCTGAGGCGTTTTCTAGGTACTTGCTTGTTTCCATGTTGGTTTTCGTTGTTGCATGTTTTTGCCCAAACAGGTAGGAAACTTGCCTTTGAAAGGAAAATAACACATTTGCTGTTTTCAGCAGTACTAACAGGTAGATCTGGTGTTACAGTATGCAAAATAAAAGGAGGAAAGAGGCAATTGGGTTAATTCCAACTTTCTCGTTCAGATCCTTTAGATACATTCTCAATTAATAATTAGTTTAAGGCCCCAACAGTCAAAAGGAAAGAATAAAAGCATGTTATTGCTACAGTCTGAGAAAAGAATGGATGAGGGAGGAGAAAGATGGAGAAAGATGAGCTCATTTTTTAAAAAATTAAAGAAGGGTATGTAAGCAGGTTAATGGCCTTCTATTGTAGTTGTCTTCTGTAAGAAATCCACGCTTTTTTTTTTTTTTTGAGAGAGAAAGAATGTCTCATTCATCCAGGGAAATTGATCATCAGCTACTTTGTCTTAATTACATCTAAAGCATTGGTTATATAGTCTGCAAGGGTTGTCATGTGAATGGGGCGATCGTCAGACACCTGGTTTCTTCCATGTTTTGGTATGGGAGAAAGAGGTTTGTTAAAGGAGGAAAAGGAGCCTCCCGAAGTCTCATGTAAGCATGCTGCCAAATTAAAACAGGGATTACAACATCAGCATAACATTTTTGGAAGATAGGGAACTTGATGGCTAAAGGCTAGGGAAAGAGTTTCTTAACTGCTTTTAAATATGAAAGTGGCAAACTGAAATCTTATGAGAAATAGTGCTAAATTGTTGCAGTATCCCTAAATGGAAACTGTTGGGGTCAAACCGGTTGTCACTGTTGTTAAATTTATCATTATGTATGCAATTGTGAGCCAGTGAAAAAAATATGCACGTTAATCTGCATGCTAATATCCAAAACGAGTTAGAATAAACATTTGAAGGGAGAAGCTGCTTACAATCTGAAAATGCAAACTGAGTACCAAATAGTAGAAAAATTATGGTAGATCTTAACATTCATTGAAATGAAATGTTATTATTGTTAGTCAAGTGCATGAGATGACATCTGGTCTGATAAAGACTTTTGCATCTCCAAGGAAAGGAAATGAAACATTTCAATTAAGAAGAATGGCCAGAATATTTTGGGTGAGAAGGAAATTAGCCTGGAGGAAAACATCTTATTTTATTTTGGGTGGTGTAGGATTTTTTTTTTCCACTGGACAGAAAGGTTTTATTTAATGGATATTTGTCAAGAAATGTGTAGGAAGATTGATCAGATTCAGACTGATTGTATAGCAAATCAGATGAATAGAGAGACTTTCTTTTTCTTAACTGCTTATTATAAGATTTTCCTTCTCGCTTCCTGACTACTGATTTCCCTGGGTAGGTTATAGAAATTGCATGGCCCCATGGTGAGTTGGATCAGCCTGGTGATCTGAGTTGGAAACTAACTCTAGAGGAAAACCAGATTGGTTTTTGTTGGATCAATGACTCACTGCATGATTTTAGAGCTGGTAGAAAGAAGGTTGGAAAGTGGGCACAGACCCAGTATGAGATATAAGGGGTCAGGCATGACCAACCTTTTTTTCAGTTCATACCTGACTGTGAAACTGTATGATTGGTGTTAATGGGACGAACAGGTTGGGGTTCTGTTTGTTTGTTGTTTTTCTTCTGTACTTTTGTTTTTTCTTATGCTTTCCTGTCTTCTGTTTTGTTCCTGTCTTGCCAAAAGACAGATTTTGCCTGAGTCTTTCCTTAACCTGGCTGACTAGGGAACAACAAGATATTTCTCACCCAAAATTGTGGTAAAACTGAAATCCAGGTTGCTGGAAGACATCTTCTGCATCTGAAATGTAACAGTGTGTCCCCGTGTAGAAGCCATATGTGTTATGTAGAGGGCTGATACCTCAGGAACAGGAGAAATAGAAATGTCTCCAAACATCCACTGGTAACAGGAGAGACTCTCAGGTGTGCAGTGGAATATTGAGGAATGCACTTGAATCCTGCAACCCCCAAAGTGTGATGTGCTTCAGCATTAGCATAACTGAAGAAATCCTTTAATCCTGTCTAGAATACTGTAGGGATTATGAAATTCAAAAGACAGAGATCCTGTCTTGGTTCTCTTCTTCAAATACTGGCATAGAAATGCCTCATAAAAGGGGGGAGATATATGAGCACTGGAGCTTCACCATAAAGATGAGAGCTTTTGCAATGTCACAACAACATTCGTAAGTTGCTTAGGTTCTGTTTTCAAAGAACTTCATTTTTTGCTACCTACTGTTCAGGTTGGAAGAATACGAATTCTAACTGCTGTCTTAATATTTTTCTCTAGCCTACATATTTGGTAGCATAACAAGTCTTTGCAGTACACATTTTCTTAGTTTGTTAGTAGCTTGACATAAAGTATTTTTTGTTTTGAGACTTAACAGAAATTGTTCTTCAGGGTGTTTTTCCCTTACACTTTCATCTTAAATTTGATGTGGGCCTGTTCTAGAAACCATGGGTTTGGATACCTAGATGGTAATAAAGTTTTCAAAATAAAAGAGCCTTCAAATTAGGAGGAAAAATTCCACTTTCCTTTTCAAGTACTATTCCCAAGAGTGTAGAAAAATGATCTAACTGAAGTGTCTGTCTCCCATGAGACTTAAATAAATATTCATAGCGTCCTTCAAAGATATGACACCTTGATCTCATAATCAAAAAGTTTCTATTTCCTGGGAATGTTGCCCACTGTGCAAAAGCTCACTGTTGCACAAGAGATGGCATTAGAAGCTTTTTACCCGATCCCCAATTACATGATCTATTCTTTATCATCTTGGATGAATACTCATTTGATCCTATTAGATCTGCTGTTCTCAGGTGATGATTTATGGCTGGTGATGATGCTACATATAGGGAGAGGCTGAGAACTGGATTTCTTCAGTCTGGAGAAAAAAAATTTAAGGGTGGAATTAACTGTGGTTTTCAACAACCTAATGAGGGCTATCAAGAACAAGTCAGGCTCTTCCTAGAGATGCACAGCCCTGTAGCAGGCAGGGCCAGCAGTGTCTTGGGCAGGAGATTGGGTTAGATGTTGTTTCAGAGACCCCTTTCAACCAAAATTGGTTTATAAGCATCAGTTTAAAAGTTCCTTTAATTCGCACTCAGGTTTACTGCCAAGGTCAGCTAGATATAGCAGATACAAGAGAAGCGACTTGTCATTTGAAGTGAAGAAAATTAGCAGGATGAAGATATTTCAGCAGTGATACTCGTCTTACCAGGCTGTTTGGTTTCAAAGCTAAAAAAAAAAAAAAAAGTCTTTGCTCTGAGTACTTTAAATGCAGGTTTTTCTGTACAGATCAGGTTGTGTGGTCTCTTGCATGTATGTCCTTTCACTGCGCCTGTGCCAAGATTCATTGGCTTAATTTAGAAGATATGCATGAACAGCTTATGCTATTTTCAGCATTGAAATATACTTATGAGACAGATGAAACCGTTTGTTCAAGACAAGATTTATTTATCTGTGGAAGGTGGGCTGTCTCTACTCCTGCAGGTACAATACCTTGTGAGGATACCAGAGATCTTGATGGGCAACATCAAGAATTCTGCTTAGGACAAAGGATTCTTGAGAAGTAGATGTAGTTTAATGAGCTGGGGCATACCTGATGCAGATCTCTTAACATAAACAAGTTAGAAGCAAGGAAACCTGTAAGTCAGGCATTTAGCCTAAGCTAATTTGTTCAGACTTCCTTTCTAGTAGAAAGAGAGCGGTGTCAAAGCCGGATGAAATAAATCTCCCCAAATTTTAGAGTGTGATAGGTGATTGAAAGGCATGTGAAAGCTTAACTTACGCTTGCTCGCTCTCTCTGTGCTTTCCTTCCAGTGGTTATACATAATGTAATGCAGGAGATGCTGGTGGTAGTAGTGTTGTCTTTAGCCTCAGGCTATGCCCTTTGTCATACTTGCTGGGTGAGGTTTCAGAGAGTAGGATTAAATTATATATGTTGATATCTGCTCTACAATGTGATGCTGTGTGCTTGTGCTGATTTGAGCCACTAGAAACAGTTGCTCCATAAAATCCTATTTCAAGACCTAGATTAGTCAAAAGTAAAATAATTTAAAAAATAAGACCAGTTCCATTTACCTTTCAGGTTAAGTACTTTATGTTTTTGTATGTTCTAACTGATAGACTTTTAAAAAAGCAATAAATAGTTTTTTAGGTTGTTGGGGAGGGAAGTGGTTCCCATTTGTCACCAAAATGCAGTGCTCGTCAAGCAGCGCTCATCAAAAACGGGGAATGTTGGAATGTCATTTGAACCTTACTGTGGGGATTAGTCGCTGGCAGTCACTTCTATTTGAGCTTGTGCTAGTCCTGGTGATTACATGAGACTGGAGGAACTTTTGAAATTTTCATAATGGTGGTTAGTAAACCCTGGTTTAAAAAAAAAAAAAAAAAAGGTGCTCCTTTGACATGTAGCCTTTATGAATTATGATTCGTGGTTCCTGCTGAGGTAGGAGCAACCAGCCATAGCCAAGCAGGTGCATGACTGATTCATCTCAGATTGATCATGCCTTGTTAAGTTAATGCTGTCTTTCTAATTACTTGCCTTGTTTATGAAACAGACCAGAATTTGGAGAATTTAAACTATTGGAAGTTGTCAGAAAAGTAGGACTGTGTAATAATCTGCTTTGCTGAAATTCGGGGCCATGTTTTCTGAAATGCCTGGGTAAGAAGGGTTTCTGTGATAGAGATATAGAAGACAATTTTTTTTTTTTTTTTTTTTTAATCCAAGGGAAGCAAATCTGCAGAACAGTTGCTGGGGAGAAGGATGATTATGGCAAAGTAATCACTCAATAGATGGGCTGTTTTGGCCTTCAGTTTGGTACTTTGAATTGTTTTGTGCACTGTTTCATGCTAGTAGGCAATACCACAGTTGGCACACTAATAATTTATTTTCTGTTTTCTCTGACTGACTTCAGTGCAAAGAATGTTTCCAGTGTTAACTTCATTCTTTTTCTTGGATGCTTTTTTTTTTAATTGGGATATCAAACTGTCACAGACTTTGTGCTGTAATTGGGAATTGGCATATGGAAGACTGCCACAAAACTTCAGGGATGTCACAGCCCTGTGTTTAAGTGTATCGCAACTTTCTCATTGGTTTGATGTGGTTGGAATTTTACTTGTTGAATCTAGAACCTCCTTGAGTGTCCCCGTTGATTTTTGACCAACCCAGATATAAGTCAAGCACAACTTGTTTTGGTTTTCATGTAACCTCCTTAACTTCTCTCATTTCTCCTCCTCGTCACCCTCAGAACTCAGCATTATCAGTGTCTTCGAACTTAGGCAAATACTGCTTTTGTATTTGCTCAGAAATCTGTTAATTTCTTTAAATCATAATACCGCCTCTGCCTTGGATGTTTTAATGTGTATCGTACCTAGCTTTTTTGGTTCAATGCATAACTTCATATTTTTCAACTTAAAAGTAGTCATCCTGGAGCTAAAGAAAAATCAATGAAAAACCTGTACTTAGAGAACCCCTGCAGAAAGCTTTGATTAGAGAAAAGCTTTAGATCTGACTCTTACGCACAATTGTCCATCAGGTGGTCAGTCATTTTGGCATGAACTACTGTATACCACAGATGCTAGAGATAGAAAAAGACCTATTACGTCATGTAGTTCATCTTCCAAAGTATGTATATAGTTACTTCAGCAGAGACACAACTCTTCTGGTTTTTTTTTTTTTTTTGGTTGGAGACTGTTGTCCTTCAAGAAGGCACTTCTAATTTTAATTTTGCCCTGTTTTTTGAGCTGATTGCTTTTTTGTGATCACTAATTTTTAGCAGATTTAAAAATGGAAGATGAGCTTGCCTTCAGTAGGAATGTGTTAATTGACAGGTGTCCTGAAGTTCCACGTTCTTGGCAGTGGTCCAGGATGACAGAGCAGTAATGATTTGGAAACTGCCATTCCTTTCTGATGAGAGGATTGGAGGAAATCTGTGAAGTTATTAACTACTACTCGCTTCTAACAGATTGTGAGAAGATCATTATGGTGTGTAATTAGTTGAGATTACCTCCTTTATGCAGAATGTTTGGGGTTTTTTTTAAATTCCTTTACATGCTGTCTTACGGCTCACCATTTTTTTTTTTTTTTAATCTTGTCTTTAATGTTCTGGATGGTTACTCTGAGGATTTGAGTAAAGGATCATGTTCCTGTCTCTGTGTGGTGTAATTAGTTCAGCTATTTAAATGTTATCTGGAACCCATTTACCCTATCTGTCAGTTGCTGCTTAATTCAGTGAAAATGCTTTTATGTAAATCACAGAACAATACTTCTGACTTGTAACAAGATTGGGCTGAATTTAGGGGACTGAAACACTTCATCCTGGAATAAAAATGTCTTGCTGAATCAAGGGTAGAAGATTATAAAAGCTGCCACTTTATAAAAGTGTATTATGCTGACATATGTATATGTATAAATTGAATTAGCTGTGGTACTCCTACAGTGGGAAACTTCCCACTGATTCTAAAAAATACAGGGAAAAGCTGGCACACATGAAATTTTCCTCCCATTTTGCACAGTATTTGTTAAGTTGGACCAATGTTCCTCTATTTGCAGTAGGCTACTATTTCTGCATTTCTCTAAGACCAGCCCTTTAGCTGGTCTAAGAATATTTGGAATTGATGCTTGATGGGGAGAGGGGCAGATACTTTCCTTTTACTTCTTTCCAAGTAATTTCTTAATGAAAATGGTACCTTCTATGACTAGATGTTTGCACTTTATAGGGATCTAGTGGCATTTTTAATGATTTTGATTGCTCTTAAGCTTCTGTGGAAGATTCTGTCTTAATCTGGGTTTATTTTATAACCACATAGCAAATGTGAATTTTTTTTCTTCCATTCAAATAAAAACAAATCTCCCTTTCCCCCCACCCTCCTTTAGCGTACAGACCTTTGGCCATCTGATTATTTGGTAGTGGATTTTGAACTTTGATTTGATTATTCAAATATTTAAAGAAAAAAATTATGAAAGTCTCTTATCTTTCATATATGAGCAAATCATCTAGTTTTGTTTGGATTTTTTGCCAGAAAGATGGGCTTCTGACATGCTGACCAAGGGAAGGTTAATAAATGTGGCTTTTGTTTGTGTGTCTCGGTTTTCAGCCTGGAGTGTAAGCTTGTGTCACTTTGTCATAAATACTGTGTTAAATTACAGCATTTTTTTTAAGAAACTGTTTGATTTTTTGCCAGGGATTCCTGAGCCATCTAGTAATAGTTTCAGGGATCCTATTCCTTCTCTGAAATCAGTGCCAATTTTGGACTGTGCAGCTGTCCCAGTTTCCTTTTCATTAATTTTCACTGTAGGAATGAATGTTTGTTGTCTGACATTTATTATATTAGCTTATTTAAAGTCGGTTATTTCCTTCCCCACATAGATCTTCACTTTTTTTTTTTTTTTTTTTTTTCCTTAAAACGGAAAAAGGAATAGATCTGCCAGAGGAGATCTTGATGGTAAAGCAGTATGAAGTGGCATTTATTTGACTATTCCAGAAATGATCCTTCTGTTATTCCATACAGTACCGCATAGCTTTTGGCTCAGCTGGTCTGCATAATAGGGGAGAGCCTCCCTGCTAAGCCAAGCAACTCCTTTTTGCTTCAAAGAGCATGTGAGGCATGCATGGTAGTAGATTATCACAATTATCAAGTATCAGGACTGACTTATTATTTGTCCCTGGCCTTTTCCATCTTAACTTAAGGAAAGCCTATTTTGTGACTGCCTGTCTGCCCCTCTCTCTGAGAGGAACTCGGGTTAATAGTTTATTAATAGTCTGTGTTGTACATAGAATATCACAGACTTGCTATGTGCTCTTGAGCGTAAGGGTTTTTTTTGCAGTCTTCTATAACATCATGCTGCTTTCACTATTTAAGCTCTTCAGACAGTGTTGGAAGCAGGCATCATTAATGGTGTTTAGTTTTTTATGGTCTGATAAGGTTTTCTTAAAACAAACAAAACTAAAACCAACCAAACAAAAAAGCAACACAACGAACTTTTTGCATGCTTTGCATAAGATGGAGGTGTTGGGTTTTGTCTTTAATTTTCAGTATTTGTGTCATGGCCAACAGTTGTTTTAGGACTCCAGTTAGTGACTCACACGTGTTCCACAGGAGGAAGACTTGGTGCTCTCTGAGGTTCTTAGCTGCTGCAGTGGATGCTGGGGCAGGTTGAGTTTGGGAAAACCTGAGCCAATATGCGTACCCATAATGAAAGAACTCCTTTACATGTTTTGCTTTTAACTGCTTTTTAAATGCAACGGGCACAGGTGCTTAAAAGTTAAGTCAGCTGTACTTAGTGTTTGGAAAAAAGAGTAATATGAGAGGGAAACATTTTTGTAGACAGCAAGTAATAGCTCTTCTTTTTATTATTTTATTTCTGTTTTCCTCTTTCTTTTCTTCCATGTTTCTTCCCAAACAAGTATTTAATCATGCTTTTCAGGGTGTGTTTACTTGAGGATGGATGTGGAACAAGGGAGGAGTTGAATTGTCGGTAGTTGAAGAGGAAAATAATTATCCAAAAATACTAACAGCTTCCCTGACAAATGCAGAGCGTTGAAGCTAAAACATAAGGGAGAAGCATGAAAATGACTTTTACCTCAGTGTTTAGTTCAGTCAGTGTGTTGAAGTTGGATGTCAAGAAGAAAATAAAACAATCTGTAGATGATAGCTATGGGTCTTCAAGTCACAAAAATAACATGGAAACACCAAATGCTCAGAACTGGTTAAGAGAAATACTACATCACGCTGGAGGGCAAGCAACTTTGTCTGTGAGTCCACCAAGTCCAAAAATGCGCAGGAAGTCAGAAAAGCTTGGATAATTAATTCTGTACGTACAGTTAAAATAGAAAAAAAATACTGAGTGCTCTGTAAGTCAAACTTGAGTCAACATCTGGATTTAAACAAATTCCTTTTTGCTGGGGGCTGAGAAGGGAGCTTCTCATAGGGGAAAGGGCTTCACCTGCCTTGCTGTACTGCATCTGTTACTGGGCTTCTGGAAAAGAAGTGTAGGTGGGCTACACATGAAATCTGTACATGAGGGTGAGAGTCGCTCCTTGACTAGGTTTGGGGTTTGGTTTTGTGGGTTTTTGGTTTTTTTTGTTGTTTTTTTTTTTTTTTTTCTTCTCTTCATTTTCTTCCTACAGAACAGAGCAGCTGGGTAAGATCTGTGAAGTTGTGCTTCCAACTCTGCTCCTTTTTTGCTGATGCCTTGTGTTGAACTCTTCCTCGAGGATGAAATGTCTCTTGGCACGTTTGTTGCCATCTGCTGTTTGTCTCTGTTGATAAGGCTTAGTTAGCACTTTTCCTAGGAAAGTGCATGACATAGTTTCAAAAACTGCTTCGTTTACCTGTTGCTGTGGAACTGGGCAGGCCCTGTTCTACATGTTTTCCAGCTGGTACATATCATTACTGTTTCAGATGACTGACACGAAAAATGATAATTGAAGCTACAAACCTATTACGTGGTAAGCTTTAATTAGTTAAACTGCTTCGTATTCATTTACTGTTGGTGCTAATGCTCTTGAAATTAATTGGCACTAAAGGGGGTTCAAAGTTTACATGCAATCATTGCTGTTATAATGTGCCATATTACTAGGTAACTTGGCTTATTAGGTGATTTCATTCTCGATTATTGCTGCAAGTTAACAAGGCCAGAGTAATTATCTCATAAACAATAGCCTTGCTCGCAAGACAGATGTGGCCGGACCCTTCCCGCGGAGTTTGAGTGCTCACTGTATTCTCGCAAGTAGGCGAGTGAAGATGATCTACGTGTGTCACGCAGCAGATGGGAAAGATTTTTAGAAAGTGGGCTAGCACACTTTCAGATCTTCTGTTATGCTAATGAAGTGTTTGTGTGAGAACGATAGCAATGTCAATAGCCATAATCTATCAATGACATCAACCCCTGGCATGTGCAAGCCATCAAAGCAAACACTGGATGCCTTTGTATGCATAGCTGGACACTATAAACCAGTTGCTACTAGAGTGAAGGTCATCTCTCGTTTTCCTAGAATAGACTAAACACCTAGCATACATATCCATCAAGCCTTTTTTGAACAGAAGTTGTATTTTGGTTAAAATGGAAAATTTAGAGTCCTGGGAATTGCCAGACTCCAGAGGAATTTAACCCCTAAATAGTTCTTCTGGTGTGTGCCACTGTGGTACCATGAAGTGGCTTGTATCAGCCCACAAGTGTCTGATACAAGAAAGAATAAATTTACTGGATTAATGTTATCTAGTAAATATAAAGCATTATTAAGTAATACATGTGTAATACCTAGACTCATATTTAAGATGGTAGGGCTTAAACCAGAAATTCATTACAAATGAAGATAAGTTTTTTCATGAGTGGGAAAAGGGAAAATTACAACAGTGAAACTGTGGAATAGCTGTATGACTCAGCGGTGCCAACATGCACCTCTGGTCACTCTCCAAAATGCCATCAGGAGAAGTTTCAGGTGCTGAATCTCCAGATTTTTAAGTGTCGTGACCTGAGTTCTGATACTATTTTAAGTCCCTCTTCACAGCCAGCATGCAAATCTTTATTTAGGACCATCTTTCAGGAACTGCACGCAGCAGGTGAGGTATTTATTCAATCCCAGGAAACTCTTGAAAAAGCCTAGCCACTAGATCTCTCCTTAATTTTTCTCTATCACTTATATTCTTAAAGTAGAGATTGAGAATATGTTTAACAGATTCAGGAGTGTTCTTTGTGGATGTCTCATGTATGAATTTGAAAGATGTCATTGCGGTTTAAGTGAAAAGGGTGGATAATTATTTTGCATGGTAGGCTGCTTAGCATGTTTTATTAGAAGCATCTACAGAATTTTACAGTGGATGGTTCTTTGTAGCCATAGTAATTTTGCCCTTTTTGAGTAGTATCAGCTTCCAAGTTAAAATCTGGAGTATGGAGTATTGTAAAAACTTTGAACACTGACACATGCAGTGGGTCAACTTTATAGGAGTAGTTCTGAATACAGCATTTAATTTGGGGTATTTTAAGCCAAGATATTAAACCTACTGTTTAGGGATTGTTGTTGTTGCTGTCCTAATCTTTAGTATTTACAATTATGACATTTAATTCTCTCTTATAAGAGATCGTAGTTTCTCAGAATCCAAAAGATGAGGAGTGCAGAAAAAAACTATCCTCATGACTTTTTCTAAACCATTACTCTTCAGGTGAGGAGTTATAAATGTGGAAGTACAAAGTACTGCAGCTTAATTTCTGTGCAACCTGCAAAGATATAGAGGAACCTCAGTGCCCATTTCAGTTGTTTCATGCTTTTCAGTAAGGAAGGAAAAGTAAGAATACTTTGTTAAATCCTTACAGTGTAGATGTGATGCTTCTAATGGTATCTATTAAGTGCATCTATTTGATAACATAGAGGATTCCTCAGCTGTGGATTTGTTTCAGTATTTCAGCCTTGAAACCAAGTTCCGTGTTTGAGTCTATTAAAATCGTCTGGTATCATGTGTCTAATAACGCATCTGCTTGAATGATGATAAAGCCTCCTACTTAGTTCCTCTACCTCAAGGGAATAATCGAGCAGCCATCATGACAATACTCCTCTGAGCCAACAAAATACATTTTTCCCCAGGAGTTCCCTTTGAAACATAACTTAATTTTTAAGGCAATAGTGATGGGGGCATTGAAATAAGGCTCAATGAGGAACATATATCTGTCTCGAATTGTCTGTGATGGCAGTGAAGTAAAAAACAAAACACACAACAAAAACAACAAACACACAGGCAATAATAATAATAATAATAATAATAATAATAATAATAATAATAAAACCCCCAAACACCCAAAAACAACCAACTAAACAAAAACCAAACAAAACCAACAACATCAAACCACAAAACAAACAAGGCCACTTCACCTTATTTAAAAGGGAGCCAGATATCTTTACGAATAGGTTTATGTGATGTATGTTTTTAGGGTGCTGGGCTTGATGATTCAGTCGTGGATTTCTTATTAGACCTTTCTTCAGTTTTGCTATATAATGTCTTGAAGCAAGTGTGTTATTTGAGTTTCCTGCTGTGGCAGAGAGCATTGCCAGTTAGAGCAGCCAAGAATCATAATTCTGTAAATGTCTGCTGTCCCAAATATGTATGGTTTGCCTCAGTATCTGTAATTCATCTCTTCCTCCTCTTTCCTCCTCACAGTCCTACAAGTCCTCTTAGCTGATCAGTTTCTTGTGTTTGTTGGTGCAGATTCAGAGTCGCTGCAGGTGGCAGCATAAATTAGCCATATTTCAGTTCTTCATTAACTTTGTGGAAAGGAGTTTCATAGAGGTGGTGGTGGATTTTTCATCATTTGCATTAAATCAAGATCATATGCCTTGCTTCTAAAAATTATGCTGTCACTCAAGGTTATAGGCTTGAAGTAGAGATTATTTAGTAAAATTTTGTGGCCCATGTGTTATACAGGAAGGTCAGTAAAGAATCTCTGCAGTCTTTTGCTACACTGAAATGTTATAATTTGTGTGACAGATGAATTGCATAGAATTTGAATGAATTGACTATCTTTGATAAAGGTAATTCTACATAGTTACAAGAAGTCATTTGTGGTCGGCCAGAGAGGAAGAGTATACTACCCATCTGGCACAACATAAAAATATATGTACTTAAAAATTGGTACTCAATAATCCCTTAGATTGAACCTTTCAATATTTACTTTTCTTAATGCTCAGGGGATTCTTTGTTCATGTACTCGATGTTTATAAGAGGTTTCCTGTGATTTCTTCCCAGGTGTGCACAATCTGGTATCTTCAGTGGGTTTTAAGGAAATCGTTTGCTATAGTCTACATCTTTGTAAAGCGTTGTGCAAGGAGGAAGCGATGCTTCAATTGTTTCAGTTAAATCTTGAAATGTTTACTGTTCATTATACAGTTATAACTCTGATCATCAGTTTGTCTTTTTCCTCAGATCATACTCAGAAGAGATCAAATTACCTGTGCTATAATTAATTTCACCTCTGAATATGTTAAGAGGTTTTGTATGCTTTATATTTTTCTGATTTCTGCATAGTACTTCATGTCATGAATTTTTTAAGGGATTAAATAAAGTTTCTAAGCAGAAAAATTCCTAATGGAGTAGACAAAAATATCTTAACGTTTAGGAATCCGTGTAGATTTTAACTGGTGTTGTCCCACCACAATGAGCACAACTCTCTCTGGTATAGCAGGATGCATCTTCTGGGTGTTGTGGCTGGCCAGAGACATTTCCTGATGTGCAGCAGAGCAGCATTAAACCAGTGCCTGAACCCCGAAGGGGCGTCTCAAGGAGTTTTTTACAATCTTCTCCTTTTTTAAGACTCTACTGAGAAAGTGGATGGGTTGAAGGAGGTGTGTTCTTCTGGTCTTCATTCTTGTCTGTAGTTCAAGGTAATGTTCATATGCCTACAAACCTCAGGGTCATCTTTATCTATTAATAAATGTGAGTCAAATATCTTTACTTCATGCGATATTATTTATTATCACAATTCTGAGTGATTGCTTAAAGAGTACTTCTTCTGAGCATTTGCTCATTATATTCCTTGCATAGAAGAGTGTTGATGTTTTGATAGCACGTGCTTCTGAACTGATAGGCAGGCTTTGGGGTTAATTTGTGACTTCCATAGGTATTAGTACAGCATCAAGGTGTGATTGTATATTAATGTAAAATAGTTTTTATAACTGTTGGACTCATGCAGTTTTAATTTGCAGAGATGTGGAACAGAAAATACTTCGTATTGATCTATGTGTGCTTCGGTGGCTTTTGTGGACAATATGCGTGCATATAAAAAACTGATTGCCTAGTAGCTAGTAGGAAAATGACAAGATCTTAAATGTATGAATGAAGTTATGACCTCTGACAAAACTCTGCTTTTGTTGGACTGTGCCATTTCCCTTATCAGTATGTCATGTGACACAGTGTATAACTGATTTTGCTAGACAAAACAATGTGCCAGTTGAATTCAATTTCACCGAGAATAACTGATTTGCTTTAAAAATATCTTCACATACGAATTGACTTTATTAATTAAAAATAATAAACCAATCCCTTCTTGCATGAAAGCTGTATGATAGATGCGGCTGAGAACACTTGGCAATGTGATTTTAAGTTTCTCATGACTGCCCTCCACTTCCAGCAGATTATGCTGGCGATCTCTTATTAAAAAAAAAATGCAGTATATAAAGACTGAAAGATATTTGCTTGCTGATGTCGAACCCTGTGCTTGCGGTTTCTTTAGGAAAACGCTGGAGTCCACACACCTTGAAATTTTGCTGTGGGTGGGTCACCGGAGAAGGCGTGTGTGCAGGCAGTTCTGCCTGTGGAGTAGATTCAGCTTTCCCAGGAGACTCCACCTCTCTTTTGCATGCTCAGTCTGACCACCCTGGCTTTTCCATAGCAGACCTGACCACACAGACATGGAGAAAGAGGCCTCCTGGACCCCAGGTGTCATCAAGTGATGCTCCTGGTCATTGGAGACTTTCGGATGCTCAGCAGATGTCCTTTGCTTCAGGTTCCAGTGTACTTTTGTTAAGCTACTGAAAACCAAGAGTGGCCTGGGTGGATGGCATCTCCTTATTCAAGTGTCAGAGAGCCTGAGTGCCTGAGCATGGTTCAGAAAAAAGGAAAACCAAGGGGCCTCTTACCCCAAGTGTCACATAGTCAAGATCTAGAACAAAGTTGTTCTAATTATATTTTTTCCCTCCTTCCTCTTCCCTCCTTTTCTTTCATCTTAACATACTTTAGTCAAGCATTAACTCTTGAGGTGATGCTTCAGGTCATATGTATAAGCATATCGTTATAGGGTAATTTGGCCACATCATAGTCATATGTGATGTTCTGGATGCTGCTTGTTTGACACTTTTGGGGGGGGGTAGGTCTTTTGTGGTTTTGTTGTTATTTCCAGTGTTCAGAAGATTGAATAAATACGTAAATGAATAAATGAAGAGCTGAAGACACAGAAAAAAGCATGTATAATTGACATAGGGGAGCCAAAACTGCCTGTATAGCTCTTTAATGGGCAGAAAAATGAGAAAAAGTTGCTATTGACTCCATAGGGGTGGGATTTTTTTGTGATGGAGGGCAGCCTTTTGGAGCAGGTCTTACGTACTTTTACATGTGTAAGGATACTAGAGGCGTATTGTACTACTGGATTTTGTTTCTTGTTAGCTGCCTTTCTTACAAATTCTTGTTTGTTTTAATAGCTCTCTTTCTTCTCCCCCACCCCAAAGCTTTAGATGCCTTCACTACCAAAGCATCCATATTTTGTGTTCCCAGTCACTTCCCAAATTTGTCATCACCACTGCTGTGTTTTGTGGCCTCTCTGGTTGAATACCGTGTTGCTTACTGGTGAAGGTGGGAGCCTGAAATTAAGTTCCTGAAGCTGTTGTGTAAAATGCAATTCTCACACCTCTTTGAATTAAAGTGAGGTGTTTGGAGTGCAGAGTGGGTGAGGAGGGGATACCAGAGGGCAGGGGGGAAGGACTGGCTGCTGCCAGACTCCAGGGTGATGCAGGTGCCAGCCAGCAGTGTCCACCCGGCTACTCCAAACTGGCTTTCCATTCCAGAGGATGAAAGTGGGAGTTAGTGGCCAGACTATGATTTACTTTCTGGCTAAAGCAAACAGAGGGGCCATTTTCTGCCTGGAGAGCAAGGACCTACTTTTGCCCTGGGAGGGAAGGAGAGCTGTTCTTCTGGGTCTGTCAGGATGCTCTGGCCGTTCATGGTGTTCTGCAGTTCCTGAGCCAAACCCAGCAGCATGTCCTGCCCCGGCGCTCCTTTTATTCTTTCCCTGCACTGTTCCTCCAGCCCAACTGAGGCATTCTCCAGTGGCTCCCTATATGAATTAACAAACGTGAACTAAAGCTTGTGGCTTATTGCTGTAGGAGCAGAAGGCTGAGATGACTCCCACCACTGCATTAAAGTTTAAGCAGTGTCTTTCTTCGATGTATTTCTCTGTAGGTGGGCTTTTTTGTTGTTTTTCCAAGTATTTCCACCATCCCTCTGTGTGTGGACGTTTCAGCTATATGTTACCACTTACCCTGTTGTTTTGAGGTGTGGTTTCCTACCTTTCTCCCTACTGTACAGGCTGAAGTGTCCTTCAACCTGCCCTCTCCCCTTTCCGAAGCGAAGCATGAGAAGCCTTTGAGCAGCTGAAGTGTCGGCCGTCTCGCAGCTGACAGGAAACCGATCCGTGGCTTGGCCCTGCGCAGGGCGGCCGGGCTTGCCGGTGGCATGTGCCCGGGCTGTGCGAGCCCCGCGAGGGCTGGGAGGTGCACACTGGGGGTCCCCTTGGCACCCCAGCCACGTGGAGTTTTGCTGTGGATGTGGTTGGAAATCGCTGTCTGTCCCAAAATGTTGTGGCGGTTTGCCACAGCTGTCTGTCCTCTCAGAACAGCCACTCGTCTCAGGATTAAAGGCTAATGAAAACTGTTGCTGACTTGAGATGATTGATGTTGGAAAAACTAATTAGTGAGCAGGGGCAATTAATTTGATAACTTGTAGCATAGTTTCTCTTCCAGGTTTTTAAGAACTTTGCTGAGAAGCAACTAAGCTTCTTTCGTTTTAATTGATGTAGGGCTGTATTTTTAGTGAGCTGCTTCCAAGAGGAAAGCCAGGATAAATTAACAAACAACACTTGAATTTAATTGTGAAGGATTCCCGTGTGGTCTCCAAAGGATGGCAGGGCCCTTTTTGTTTTGAGATGGAAATATCAGATACGCTGGCAAAATTTTCGAATGACTTACCTTGTGACAAGAGTTGGGAACTCATGGGCTGTGTTCCATGATGGGAGGTGTTCTCTGTAGTTGGGGAGGAAAAAGTGGAGTGTTAAAATGGTGTTCTGGTAACATTACTTTGGCTTATTCAATTGCTGATGACAAGACAATGTGTTTCCACTTTGGTCCACACTGCTAAAGTGTAATATAATTATTTGTATTAGACACCAGCCACCTGTTAATATCGTTCTTCTAAAGGTCATTGTGTGGTGCCTTGCTGTCTGAATTTAACGGCCCTGTATCAGGTTTGTTGGTCACTCTTTTGTATGACACCGGACAAGTGTTTGTGGGGAAAGAATGTGAACCCGATACACGGGCAGCCGGGGGAGAGGAGAGAACCGGGGATGGGCTCTGCCACTGCTATTGTTGGGCCACCAGGCTGTGGCTGGAAAACAAGCAGCTTCTTTCTGAGCTGCTTTCATCTAACATAGCCCTTGTTTGCAACAAAAAATGACTTGCAGCAGTTTCCCAAGAGAAGCAGGCTGGTGTCTACAAACCCTAAGTTTTGGTAGCCCTGGATGTGTAGGGGCGCTGTGTTCTGACCTGGGCTGTAAAGGAGGGGAAGGGAAGGGACGGGGTGCTGCTTGGCTGGCTGGCCTCCTAATGCCATGAAAAGAAAGTGAGGTGGTTATAATGTAATTGTGCCTGGTGACAAAGGGTAGATGCTTGATAAGTTATTTTTAAACATATGGTGTTGGCAGTTAACCTTAATCCCAGTGTTTGATTCATTTACTAATGTCTGTACAGTGACCTGAAAATGCAAAGCACTGTATCACTGAGAAATGTTGACCTTGTTATCTGACAATTTTTAATTAATTTTGCTAAACATAAGGGTGGCGTGCATTTAACTTGAACTTTCGCTCTTCCCACCTGACCTGGTATTAGCTTTTGGGAGAGGTGGGGGACAGGTAGAACTTGCAGATGAACTTCTTCTGCGCTGTATCTGGTGAATGGAGCAGATGTAAGTGCTGCTGCAGGGGCTCAGCTGAATGACTTTGTTTTCAAATTTCCAGAAAATAAAAGCTTCAGCTGCCAAAAGAACAAAACAAAGCACCTGGTTTACCACATGGTGTAGGACATTCCAGCACTTGCAAAGAGGGAGAGTTGGCTTTAAGCCAGCTATATTCCAGCATCATTAGTAACTGCTACTAACTGTTGGATTGAATTGCTGGCTGAGAAAGAGCAAGGGCTTTTAGAGTCTTCTCTGCAATTGAAAATTTTCATATGAAGAACTCCATTACTGCCAATTTTCTGAGGAATAAGGATCTCATTTTTATCGGTTGCATATTTATTGGTTCAAACAATTTGAGCTTCATTATGCGTGTGTAGATAGCTCGTTGTGTTTGTTTGAAATGGGTCGTTAGGGTCTTTAAGCATTCTGGCTTTATAAAAATCTAATTGATTATTTCTGCCATGAAAGAGTTAATGAAGGATCACTTGTGGCTTTTAATTTTCAGCTAATTAAAAAGAACGCCAGTTTTTGCCTTGGCACTCATAGTTAAAAGTGCCAAATATAGGAATTTTTGTGTATGTGAGTTGAAAGGTGAGGAGGAGGAGGAGGGGGAAAAGTTACATGTAAATCATTTAGCCATTAACCTAATGTGGTGGATTTATAAATCCTATTACGATAAGCCCTTTTCTTTTTCACTGAGGCCTGACGTGTTCTTGATCGTGCTAATATAAAATTCATTCTGTCTAAGTGATTACTGAAGTAAGATACTTTCAGTCAATTTTAATCAGATTGTGTGAAACTTGCTTGAACACTAATGTTAAGACAGACATGGACACAGTTTGGCCATGTCTTAATTAGCCTTACAAATCAGTTAGACTAGGAATCAATCAGTGAGCCAAGTCTGTGAACCTTTTGACATGTAATGCTTTCTGTGGGGGGAAAAAATCTATGCCGAGGGTTGAAAATACAGGGCTTGGAATCAAGATTAAGATGGTAATATGATGTTCTTGTTTTATGGTATGCTTGGCAGTCCTTCACAGTGTGTAAGTCCTTTCCGATGCAGCCTTCATTGGTGTTTCGGAGCTGAGGCCAGTGGGGTGCTTCCCGTAGCCCATCATAAATCCCTGTCTCCGCAGCAGGAGCAGCAATTGGAGTATTTTTCTGAAGCTGTGCCTGCTCCAAGATACACCTGTTATTTTGGCAGAGGGGGGCAAGGGACAGCTAATCTTAAAATGTTGTAACCTCCTCCTTCCGAGCCTTCAGTGGGGACTACTGACTTGGATTCTTGGGACAGCTACGCTTCTTGGATATAGATGTCCCCAGTTTTTCTACAGGGAGACATTAGCATTGAAGATGTCTGTCTCACAAGCCACTCCAATATGGCTCACTGTTGCGATCAGAGGTGGTTTTTGTGAAATGCTATCCTTTGATAGAGAATGAGTTTGCTGTTTTTAGTGTTTCTCCTGGATCATTGCTTGTTAAGTAGGCTTAGCTCTGATGTGAGCCTGAAACCGACTTTCACTCCATGTTTACCCAGTTTTTGAAGACTTATTACCAGCCAGTATCTGTATTGTTCTCATAATGTAGAATTTTTGTATTAATAACAACTTTTGGTATTTTCTTTCAATATACAAACCATTTCCTTTTATCACCAAGATGCTTGGAAATCTTGTAATGTCCTTGAAGAATCCTGTAGAAGTCTTTGGTCACTGTGTTTTCCTGCTGTTGCTTATGGTGTCTTCTGCAATACAGTGTAAAGCCTTAGGAGAAAAGGATGCTTGTGGTGTATGGAAATAAGAATGTTTAATACCAGAGACAGCAGATGTTCTATCTTTTGCAGAAGTCCCGAGTGCATGTGCCTTGTGGCATTGCTGTAACCTCTGTAGGTTAAGAGGAAGCTGGAAACCACCAGCAGTGTCAGCAAACCCTTTTCAAAAGTCACTCTAGAAGCCTGCATGCTACAGGTTTTGTAAGTTGTTTGTGTTACTCAACTTCCAGGCAATTTAAATATCTTTTCTATCTAACCTGTTAAATTACCTCTCTCTGTTAGGGTGAGTGTACCTCATTTAGTCAGATGTTACTTAGTTGATGATATGACTGCAAGCACATGTGGAAGAGAGTGGGGAACATGTTTTTTGCTTGATCTGAATGCCTCTTTGTCTTCTGTTTTCTTTCATACAGTTACTGTTGGTCTGCCAGGTGTGCCTTTTTGAATGAAAATTAGAAACTTCTTTAGTGTAGAACTCTTACAGTGTGGTTGGGATGAGGCTCATTTGAAAAGCTTTGAAATTAGATGTTAATTACCTTTCTCTTCTACTGGATAATCTTCTGTACTTTAACCAAATAAGGATAATCTTCTATACTTTAATCAAATAAATATTCAAATACTTTGAATTTGCCATATTTCAGCTTTGTGACAGTTTTCTTATGTGATGGATTGTAGCAGAGCAACTGCTCATGAAAAGGGAGAACTGAAACAGAAAAATCATAGTAGTTCAGGTGGATGGGACATCTGATCCATTATAGACATGTGGTTAAATGTAGTTCATATGAATAACCCTGTGGTGATGGGCTGGTAGATGAGCTGTCAAGGTTCACTTTAGCACTTTTTTTTTTTTTCCCCCAGGTTGTAGCTGCCAGTATCATAAGATTATAAGCTTGAGAAAGATGTAATCGAGTCCATTCTAGATAATATTTTAGGGTAGTGTTTTCATTTGTCTCGGTCAGATTGTGGTTGGTTCTTGACTTTGGATATTAAAGTGTATATCTTTCTATAAATGCTTATGTGGACATATGGTCTAAATTAATGTCTAGGTAAATAAACACAAAGGACTTCATGATACCTTGCCTCAGAAAAGAACGTGACCTATAAAAGAGAACAAATGTCTCCTATCAGCCATATTGCATGTATATTTCCTGGGAAAATTGTTTCAAATCTCTTTCACAGCTCATCGGGACATACTAAAATTAATGTTACCTCTGTCAGAAAGTGGCAATATCGCTTCAGCATCCCTGAGGTTGGTGGGCAGGTGTGTTTTACCCAGCAGATTTAATGTGGTTTTCAATAAGTAAAAATTTCAGTATTGTTGAGGTTTTTTGATGGGCACTTGCTATTCTTCTTTTCTCTAAAGGGAATGTGTATGGGCCTTTATCATCGTCTTTTTGTCATGTGCATGGTAAGACTGATAGATTTTGTTTGTTTGTTTGTTTCTTTACTGAAACACAGGAGACTCTGTTTGAACATCAGGAAATGCTTTTTGACTGTGAGGGTGACTGAGCCCTGATACAGGTTGCCCAAAGAGGTGGTGGAGTCTCCATCCTTGGAGATTCTCAAAATCCATCTGGACATGGTCCTGGGCAACCAGCTCTAGGTGGTCCTCCTTGAGCAGGGTGGTTGGACCAGATGACTTCCAGAGGTCCCTTCCAACCTCAACCAGTCTGCCATTCTATGATCTTGTTTATATTTTTGTAGTTTAACTTAGGTCTTAGAATACCAGAAAATATTAACAACTACAAGGATTTCTATTCTTATATCCCTATCTTTCCTTCTTTTTTGGGGGGAGGGGTTGGTTGGTTGTTTATTTTAGACACCTGTAGTAATCTGAAGGCATTAAAAAGCAGCTTAGCAACATTTGTTTCTAGAATAGATGGCAGTGGATTAAATGAAGCCACCATCTACCAGTGCTTTTGGTTGGATTATTACATTACGTTGGCACTAAAACTTCTCCCAGGGCACTGCAGGTCACATTTCAAATATAATTCTACTGAGGGTACCAAATGACTGGTGTGACAATAATGTAAATTAGTACTGGTGTCTTCTATTTAACCTGAAAAGTAAGAGAAAGAGAACTTTGAAAGAAGGCTTCCTTGGCATCTGAGTGAAAGCTGAGGTTTTTTATTAATGATTCAAGCTCCTGTAATGAGAAATAGGAAAGCTTGTTAGCTATGTTTTTAGATTAAACAAAACCTTTAGGTTGTGATGTTCTTTCTTTAACAGAATTTGTAGGATGAAGAATTTAAATGAAAATTTCCAAAGTCAAAGATTGATTGAGCTAAAGTATGTAGCATGAAATCAATCCTGTCAAATTGTAGGGAAATAAGTGAGAGATTTATAAACATTGTTAATGTTTTAGAAAGGTAGTTTTGTGCAAATGTGTTTTGAATTCTTTACAAATGAGATAACAGTAGGTCTAAATGACAAATTAAGGATTTAAAAAATAATCAGCATGCCTCTCTTGCAGTAATGGATTTATGAAGGTAGCATGCTTTAGTTGCATTTGTAATTAAGGTTTTCCCATCATTAGAATAGAAATGTATTCCTGTTGAGCAATATCATTTTAGGTGAATTATGTGGATTGAATGAGTGGCAAAACTCAGCTACTTTAATCCGATATGTGGCTAGAAGTCAGTATTTGGATTGGATTCCTAGAGGGTCATGTTGAAAGGTTAAATACATTTTTTGTTTTCCTAGTCTTCATATTTCCATATTCTTTACAATTAACAAACAAATCCATATCCTGTGGTATTATACAGTGACAACTTAACAACTTGGCTTCATTAGTAATGAAGCCACACTGCTATTAATTTTGAAACTCTAAATACTGAAATGGGTGGGCTGGACGTGGAGAGCTTAACAACATACTAATACATAAAAGTAACTTCTGAAACTGTAATTTCTTTTCATGAGTTCATAGTCCTGAAAAATTAAATTGAATGCTTTGATAAGCCTCTTTGTTCTGTTTTTAAAAATAGTGCAAATGTCCTCTGTTACAAGACAGGCTACAAATGGTGTTAAAAATGCCCTAGACTGCAACTTCAGGTAATTGACTGACTGACCAGGGAATTGAGCAAACCCTCAGTAAGTTTGGCTAGATGACACCAAGCCGCATGGGAGTGTTGATCTGCTGGAGGGTAGGAAGGCCATACAGAGGTATCTGGACAGGCTGGATCGTTGGGCTGAGGCCAATTGTGTGAGGTTCAACAAGACCAAGTGCCGGGTCCTGCACTTGGGTCACAACAACCCCAGGCAGCGCTACAGGCTCAGGGAAGGGTGGCTGGAAAGCTGCCTGGCAGAGAGGGATCTGGAGGTGTTGATTGACAACCGGCTGAACATGAGCCAACAGTGTGCCCAAGTGGCCAAAAAGGCCAACAGCATCCTGGCTTTTATCAGGAATAGTGTGGCCAGCAAGATTAGAGAAGTGATTGTGCCACTGTACTTGGCGCTGTTGAGGCTGTACCTCGAATTCTGTGTTCAGTTTTGGGCCCCTCACTGCAGGAAAGACATTGAGGTGCTGGAGAGAGTTCAGAGAAGGGCAACAAAGCTGGTGAGGGGTCTGGAGCACAAGTCTGATGAGGAGCGGCTGAGGGAACTGGGGCTGTTCAGCCTGGAGAAAAGGAGGCTGAGGGGAGACCTGATCGCTGTCTGCAACTACCTGAAAGGAGGTTATAGCATGGAAGGTGTTGGTCTCTTCTCCCAAGTAGCAAGTGATAGGACGAGCGGAAATGGCCTAAAGTTGTGCCAGGGGAAGTTTAAATTGGAAATTAGGAAAAAAAACTTCACAGAAAGGCTTGTCAGGCATTGGAACAGGCTGTCCAGAGAAGTGGTGGAGTCACCGTCCCTGGAGGTGTTTAAAAGATGCGTAGATGAGATTCTTCTGGACATGGTTTAGTGGTGGACTTGGCAGTGCTAGCTTAATGGTTGGACTTGATGATCTTAAAGGTCTTTTCCCACCAGAATGATTCTATGGTTCTATTAATTGCTGACATCTTAAAGGCTGATAATAAGGTAGTCCCTTTCAGGAATTTGCTTTTGTGTGAAGCTCATCTTTTCTCAATTGGAGTCATCACAACAGTGTGTCATGGAGCATATTTCTGTTTCTACAGAAGGTCTATGACACTGAATATGGTTCCAGCCTTACCTACTTTAGGTGTCTATAATATGTGTGTTCTTGTGGATGACTATGGATAGGCAATAGTCTCCATTGATATGAGCTCTTTTTTCCTGTATGTCCTTGTAGGAAAAGTCTAGAAGGTGAAGTTGCCACAACCCGCAGTTCCTATTCCTGACTTACAGTTGCAAGCCCTATTTAACAAGCAATTTAGGATTGTTAACTAGTAATTTTCTTTGGTAATTAGTTTAAAAATAGCTAGAAGCCTTAAATGAAAGTGTTGGGGTTTTTTTAATATATTTTTATTTCTACATGGAGATCGAAGTGTATGGCAGAAATTAGCCATACGTCTTATAATCATCTGGTAGGCCAGTAGATTTTATTTCTGACACACTTTGTAAATGCTTACTTTTTGGGGGGGAGGTCTTTTATGTCCTGAGGAGCTCTGTCTTCATTTTTTGTCAGACATACTTAGAGAATTCAGGAATCTGATTTTGAAGAGAGAATCTAAAAAGACTCTGTCTGACTGACAGACTCTCAGAAGCTCTTTCCATCTGTATCCAAGCCAGCTTCATCAAGTGCTGTACAGAGGTCGTGCTGAACAAATAGGAAATCTGACTGAGACTTCATGCTATGAACCACGCATGTTCCTGCTTGTCTTTTCCCTTCCTTGGAGCAATCACTAGGTCCTGCCTGAAGCAGGAAAGATTAAGTGTCCCATGTAGAGGTGAAACTCTTTTCTTTCCCTGGTACCGCCTAAGAAGGCAGTTAAGAGCTGCCGGGGGCCTAGTCTGGAGAGACTGTGTAGGAGCCACCTGAGTACCATGGGTACTATTTGGAGATACTGGAGGTGGTACCTGCCCTGCTTCTACTGTTTTACTACTTTGATTAGTACCAAATGTGGTTGTGAGTCTCTGAGACTTGAGCACTGGTAGTTATTTAGTCCCACATAGGTACCTTGGTAAAAATCTTCCTTGGTTACAAGTGCTCGTTTCATTCAGGTTTCGTTGCTTTTTGAAATCATAATAATCTTTGTTGAATTTTCAGTTCAGTTTCAGTTATCTATTGTCACCAGGAAAGGTGGCACAGGATCAAAGACTAAGGTTTCTGCCTGATGAAAAACTTACTCTGTTACTTCTCTTCGATGCAGCAAGATTGATCTTATAGCAGATTCTCTTTTTTTTTTTTTCCCCCTCTTTAAGCAATCCTAAAAGGCCTTGCTTTCACCACATGCTTAGTGTTTTAAGTACAGTTGTGTACCCTTTAGACATTTGTATACACCCAATCTCTCATGTTTTGCGTTTGAAAAGCTTGGTGGAAACCTGACATCCCAGTATAGTTAGGAAGCTGAATGTACAGGAGCTTCTTACTTGATCAGAGAGGCTTACAACATATCAGATCTGGAGCAGATTATTTTGGAGCTTTTCAGAATGATCTTTTTCTTCAAAGCAGGGAGACAACCTGGCTTAAAGTGGGACTGAGTCACTCAGGATGTCTGTCCATCAGGAGATCATGTCTTGTGTTAGACTTGGCTCCATGTGAGACACAAGCTCCTTTAGGTGAGGGCGTGAGCATATTTTTACATGACTTGATTCTTAAAATGGTACCTGTAGAACACAATCTAAGCTATTTACTCTTAAATGTAAAGAATATCTAAGGATAGATCTTTGAGGGTCATAGACTCATAGAATAACTGAGGTTGGAAGGCACCATTTGAGATGTAGTTCAACTTGAGCAGGTTGGTCCAGGACCATGTCCAGTTAGGTTTTTAAGGTCTCCAAGCATGGAGACTCCACAGGCCGTCTGTGCAACCTACAGTCTTTACAGTAAAGAAGCTTTTGCTTGTATTTAAGCAATGCGAGACCTCGTATTTCAAGGGATTTTTTTAAAAATTCAATTTATGCCCATTGTTGGCTTCTCCTTTCACTGAGCACCAGTGAGGAGAGTCTGTCACCGTCATAGACAGTGATAAGACCCTGCCCCGAGCCCTCTCTTCTCCAAGCTGAGCAGTCCCGGCTCTCTCAGTCTCTCCTTACATGATAAATGCTTCAGGACTTGTAGTTATGTTTGTGGTCGTGTGCTGGACTTGCTCCAGTATGTGCATGTCTTTCTCATACCTCGGAGATCAGCTGAAGGCAGCAGGGCTGTGTAAAGGAGAAGGATCTCCTCCCTCAGATCTGCTGGCAGTGCTCTGCCTCATGGCTGCCTTCACTGCAAGGGTACATTGTTGGCTCGTGATCATCTTAGTGTATACAAGGATGACCAGATATTTTTCTGCAAAGCTGCTTTCTGGACGATCAGTCCCAGAGTCCACGGCGTTATTCCAGTCCTGGCACAGGACTTGTTATTTCCCTTTGTTGAACTTGAAGAGATTCCTGTAGGTCATGAAATATCTTCAACCTGATGAAGTCCCTCTGAACAAAGCTGGTGAGGGGTCTGGAGCACAAGTCTGATGAGGAGCAGCTGAGGGAGCTGGGGCTGTTTAGCCTGGAGAAAAGGAGGCTGAGGGGAGACCTTATTGCTCTCTACAACTACCTGAAAGGAGGTTGTAGCATGGAGGGGGTTGATCTCTTCTCCCAAGTAAAAAGTGATAGGACAAGAGGAGATAGCCTCAAGTTGCGCCAGGGAAGGTTTAGATTGGATATTAGGAAAAATTTATTGACAGAAAAGGTTGTCAGGCATTGGAACAGGCTGCCCAGGGAAGTGGTGGAGTCACCATCCCTAGAGATGTTTAAAAGTCGTGTAGATGAGGTTCTTAGGGACGTGATTTAGTGCCAGATTTAGGTTAATGGTTGGACTCTATGATCTTGAGGGTGTCTTCCAAACTAGATGATTCTATGATTCTATAACAGCAGCACACCCATCTGGTATATCAACCAGTCCTCCCTGTTTTGTATTGTCCGCAGACTTGCTGAGGGTGGGCTCTGCACCATCAGCCAGGTCATTAACACAGAGACTAAACAGGATTGAACCTAGTATCTACCTCTGGGGTATGCCACTAGGGGCTGACCTTCTCTTTGTAAATCTGTGTTGAGCGCTTCTAAGCACTTCTTATGTTTTTTGTGTCTGAAACAGTTGTTTTCACAATTAGTTGCTCCACCATTTTTGCCCAGGGTTTGAGGTGAGGCTGACCAGCCTCTAGTTCCATGGAATCTCCTCCCCCTTGGCCATCTTGAGGACAGCAGTGACATTTGCTTCCTTCCTGTCCTGAGGAACCTCCCATGATCATTATGTTTTCCACCATGTTTCCCTGATCCCAGTCAAGTCATATCTAATTCCTCCTGTTTGTTCACCGTGCTGTGTGCATTAGTATACAGGCCTTTCAGAGAGGCACCCAGTCCTGCTGATGCCCTGAAAAAGCACAAGAGCTTTCTCTGTAACACTGTGCTGTTTGCACTCCCTTATTTACATGGATGTGCTCAAACAGGGCCTCTTTCGGTCCTGTGTTGTTGATTATAAAGTCCTTGCTGTTCACATCATGCCCCACCCTTTGTTTCCCATCGTGGTTTGCAAACTTCCTCATGGACGTGCACTCCCACCCCGTCAGTCCTGGTTTGAAGCTTTCCTGACCAGGTTGGGCAGACTGTTGGCACAGAGCATTTTGCCCCATTTAGTCAGATGGATCTTGCCTTGTCAAAGCAATTCTTGGTCCTCAAAGGGAGGTCCATGAGCCTGAAGACCAAAACCCTGCTGCTGACACCAGCTGTTTAACCGTTGAAGATGAATGAGTATTGTTGAACTTTATAAAAACAACTGTCATGTTGTCTAAATGTATCTTAATTTAATGAAACAAAATTATATGCTCTATGAAAATCTTGCATGACATTGAAGAAATTAGGTAAAGAGAACTTTCTTTGGAGGGTAATTAGAGGCTAAAATACTTTTCTGAGTTGGAATAGATGTTTCTTTGATAGACAACCACTTAGTCAAGATGAAAGAACAGTTTAGTTTTAAAGCAGTTCAAACCGCTTACAAAGATTTTTTTGATGGACACAATGTTCACACACAATCTATTCATTACCAAGACTAGCATGTCCCCTCATCTCCTATAAAATTTCAGGATCGGTGTCAGTGAATATACCTGTATCTAGACAGAGGTTGCCTTGCTCTCTTCAGTATACCTATGGCAAATGCCTGTGGTTCTTCAAGAAAAAGGCTGTGTTTTCCAGTAGAATTGCTTTTTTCTTTTAAAGATATTCATCAGGTAGCAAGTGTTTTCTGCATCTGTTTTTCTCTGTAGGACTTGCTTGTCTTTCCCCAGCCCCTTGCCTTTCTGCAAGCACACAAGTTGTGATGATTACTTAAAAGATGCTGACCAGGAGAACCTTAGAAAAGTAATCCAGGTTCACTTCCTGCCAACACCAGATTCCTCTGTTTACCTTAAAGGGCCCTTCTTACAACACACCTTTCTTTTTGGAATGAAATTACCAGTTGGAAGATAAGGGAGGAGGACCTTACGGAGTTGTAAGTCCTGTTTTCTGCTTTTTACTCAAAAAAAAAAAAAAAAAAAAAAAGAGAGGGAGGAAGATATGATTCTCAAGGAATTTGTCATCATCTTGGATATTGGACTGCGTTTATCCACTGCTTTAAAAAATATTTCAGTCTTTAGAGTATTAGCTTTATTTCTTTTTCTGGTTTACAGAAATACTCAGTCTTTTTAAAAAAATGTCTTCACTATTAATTCTGAGTCCTATTCTCTGATTTCTCCAGATTTCTAGTTATATGGCTATGAGAGTAACTTATCCAGGAGATGAGACAGTACTTTCATTCCTATCACCGTGAGATTGAGAGATACGCTTATGTATTTGAAGGATGATTTCTAAAACTATAGTTCACCTTAAACCTGATGTGGAGAATGGCATGGTTATACTTCCCTACTTGGGAACAGATTTTGCTATTATTCAGAGTGCTCTGGTTTAGACCTTGACTGGATTCTAAGTTGTGTCACCAAACAGGAAACCTTGGCTTATAAGTAATTCATTTTCATTATTTATTGTTCTTGTAATTTTATTTTTTCTAGTGGAAGACTGACTCTCTGTTGCTCAGTGTGTTAAACCAATTCAATTTGAGAAACAAAGCAAAATAAAGCTTTACTGTCTAAATATTTGTTCATTTCACTGAAACAAATGCTGCTGTTTTCTCTAAGGAGAATATACTTGTCTATGTGGATTTAAATATTCAGTATCTTAACACATGTTTTGGTTTTATTAGCAAATAGTAAATGGTGCTTGTCATATTCTTGCTTATTAGAAGTGTTTTTACTTGTGGTTTGTGATATGGTTAGCTTTTGATGTAGTTGCAGTGTACTTGAAATGCACAAAGGATTTTCTTATAAAGCAAAGCTACCTTTGCATGTTATAGTTAAGTACAGAATGTTCAACAAGCATAGATTTATTGAATGCATTTAAATGAAGAAATATTCAGAAGACTTAATAAGCTGAAGTTGGTTTGAGTACCGTCTTCTTCAAGGGGTTTTAGGTGTTGCGTATCTTGTTCTTTCATGGAGTAAAACGGGAACATTTCCCTGCTCCTTCATTTCTTTTCTGTTTTGAATGAGTCGATCAGAAAGAAAATAATTCCATGGGTGGGCTGTGAGCCCTGGTGCTTCTCTAGGAACTGCCACTGGTTCTGGTGTTTGCTTTCTCTGGAAGGAGCATTACTGGCTGTGGCCCACACTGTATGAACATCTCTAACAGCTGGTTGTCCATCCAGATACCGTGTTCTTGTTTCTTCTGGGAGCACAAAGCCGGGTCAGAACTGGGTCAGTTACCTTCTATGCACTTAAGTGTTCAACTTTTTTGTTGCGTACTCAGGCTCTCAATTTCCAAGACTCTAATGAATTTCCAACACAGAAGTCTTGGGTGTTAATTTTTTAACTTTTGTCCAAAGCTGTAAGGAGTGTGTTTCATTGTTTTTTCTTTCATTCTAATACGAAAATAATATTTTTCAAAATAGGCAAAATTTGCTTTAGTATAGCATAGTTTGTAATATATTGTGCCGGATAACCAATAATTGTACAACTTAATAAGGAATTATTTCTGGTTTTCCTGATCTCTTCAGTGAAACTCACCACAAATACTTGAAACAGAGGTCCTGTAGAATTTTAAAGATATAATTGTTTCTGGCACCATGGGAATATTGTCTTCAAGTTGTAATTTGATTCATATAATCATCTTCAGTGTTTTACTGACATCTTTGCTCTCCTTGTCAAAATGTGACAAAGGCACACATGATTTTTGTTGTGTTCAGCACATTTCCATGTTTCTGTTGCTGCCTTTTTTGTGTGTTTTCTGCTATTTGTGTGGCAGAAGATGGTAAAGGTGTGTTGCTGGATCGTTGTCTACACTGCTCCAGCCCTTGGAACCATTCTCTCTTTGTTTTTGGTGCACCATCCAATACTGGCTTTATACACAGCATGTATGAAAGCTGTATTAATGTCTGTCAACTTTGTTGGGTGGAGTATGGACAGTTAATTTCAGTGTTTCTGGGAAAAAAAAAAAAGAAAAATTTTGGCAGCATGCAGTGCATTTCTAATGCTGTTAATATTTCCTAAGAGGTGTAACTTTGAATGAATTGTCGAAGTAAAGCAAATACTTAATAAAAGCTCTTTGAAACAAACATATTTATTAACTACTTCAATCTGGTCACTCAAACTTTTTGAAATCAAATCCATTGTTTAATGAAAATGCTATATTGCAATGCCTCATTCCTTGTGGCAAACAGTGCTTCCGTCTTTTCTTTCATTTCTGCTCATGGCATATGTGCCTTTTTTGTCTAGCGACAGAAACCTTTTTTGAAAATCCTCCTTAAAATCTTTTTGCAGTATCCTCTGGCTGTGGTTTATCAGTCCCAGAGGCTACTTATCACAAAATACTAGCAAAGCTAATGAACAGGTTGCAAAAATATAGAAGTTCAGAAATGCTTCTTATGTAGATTAGTGAGTGATTTTACATACTGGAACACAGTTCTTCCTGCCCATTTGTTCCTTGGTGTCATAGGAAGGACTAGCTAACATGAATTACTAAATCTGATGACTGAATTACTTTCTTACTGTAAAATTGCACAAGTAAACAGCTGACTTGGAAAAAAATATCAGGTCTACACTAGATAACTGCAGGTAGTCTTCAAAAACACAATTTTTGCCAAGGCCCTAAGAATGTTAGTTTTTTGCCTTGTACACAGTGAATGCATGAATGCATAAGTTGGTGTGTTTGTGGGGTGGGTTGGTTTGTTTGTTTGCTACTGTTGTTGTTGTTGGGTTTGCCTTTTTGGTGGTGTTTTGTTTTTTAATGCATCTTAGGTGCAATGTTTTTGTAGTTATTTTGGTCAGTCTCTTCAGTCTGGTCTTTAATCTCTTTTTCCATTCACCTGCGGCCCCAGGCATCTACAGAAAATGTGTTTGTCTTCAGGAGAAATCTTTGCATCAACATGTTGGGTTTGTGCCCTATCCCATTCTTTTTTAACCAAGATATCTTAGCTTGTTTTTACATCAGTATCCTCACATCAGAAGGTACTCCTTCATGTTTTATTGAATAAGGTATATTTAAAAATACTAGATGTAATGGATAATGGTAAAGCTGTTCTTTGTGTATTTATTTATTTTTAATCCTCCCTTTTCTAAATCTTTCCTCATTTAATTAAGTAATTAGTGAGTTGCCGTAGAATTAGGACAGGGAATTTTGCAGTTTGTTTGTCTGCAGTTACAGCCTCTCAGTTTATATTGACTCGCAGTTCACGGGTGAGAGAATGTGTTGCTGGTCTGTCTTCTACAAGAAAAAAGTTAAAATAGAATTTCACAGATGTTCACTGTGCTGAGAAGTTCACAGGTTCTTAGAAGTTTGTTTGCTGGGGGGAGGGGACATGGCTGTACAGATGGGTTGCCAGGCAATTAATTCTTCCTATTTGGATTGCCTGCAGTAGGAGACAATCCAGCTCTCATGAGCAGCACAGTATTATTTGCAAAAGGAAACTATCGAGTAACAGTTTTCCCATTCTCTTTCTTCTGTCTTCCCAGCCTCACTATAAACCTCCCTTCCTTTGCCGTGCATGTCTGAGAAACTGCTAATGATTGATATGATATCAGTGCTGTCATTCTTTTTAACTAAAAAAAAGAGTCATTTTTATTCTAGGTATTTTAATAGAGTCCCATTAAGGATGTATTGCTGACTGCAATATTGGCATGAAGGGCTCTCACTGAGCTGTGCCCAGGAATTAAGAAGTCAGGAAATCGGCTGCTGCATTGCAAAAGTACCTTGTGTGACACAGTATCTCCTGATTGGGGGGATCATTACTGCTATTATGACTCGACTTGCGTAGGAATTTTAAATTTCATCTGAATGTCAGTAATAACCCTCTTAGCAAATTATCCTGAATAAAATCACGAAGGCATTTTATATAATAGGTGTTGAATTACTGGATAGATTTGCTAATTAAATACTCTTTGTTCTGCTGCAGTTGACATTACAGGGTAAGATCTTGAACAATTATTCTCAACAGCTGTACTTTGTTAAGGGAAAAATTAACTACAAAGTTTATTTTTTTTTCTGCACTTGAAGTTGGCAGATTTTTGAAATGTGCTTGAAAAAAAATTCCATCATCCAATTGGTAATGAGAAGATAAATATGCAGGTGTTGCTGTGAAATCAGATAACTACCAACTGCCTTATTAATGAATTTAGCAAGGCTTTATAACCTTCTGTTTTGTAGCTGTTGGCACTTACAACTGATCTCCTGTCAGAATATGTAGCACTAGCATATGCCAGTCACTTGATGAAGCAAACTCGTCTGTGACCCTCTTGTAATTACATCCAGTGCTGTCCTTGGAGACTATTGAGAAATGGTTTTGCATAGCCAAACAATTTGTTTGGTAGGGGGTAATCGTATTTGGAAAAAAACAAAACCAACTATTAATAGCGTTATTTCAGAGAATTAAGTAGAAAATGTCAGAGATTATCAAGGGAAAAAATGGTAGGTCGTCTTTTATTTTACATGTAAACTCTTCATTTCTCTGTCCAATTTTTAGTTTTCTTTCAGGGACTCGCATTTGCTTTTGGAGTACTAAGGGAAAGGTACACCCTTTCTCTGTAGGAGTTAGCTAGTAAGTGAGAGAAGGGCGGGAGGGTGAATAAGTTGGAATTCTGATTACAGTATATGAAATTTGATGTCATATACCAGTGATACATGTCTTTAGAATAATTTCAAAACTCCGTGGAAAGGTGCTGTGGTGGTGCCATCTGAATTACTCACGAGGAGATGAATAGGAGTGGAATACATTTTTTTAAGGTTCTCATTAAAACGTACGTCTGAGCACCTATGGCCTAGAGTGAATCTGCAGTTAAGATTAACCGTTTTTCTTTTGTCTACATGGAAGATTGAGGCCAGCTTAGCGTTTTGCAGTTTGGGACTTACTTAAGCAGAGTTCAGGCATCACAGTGAGTACCTAGTTTGCAGCAACAGTGTATGGTCTTTAAACTAACTTGATGTTTTGAACTTGACCCAGAGTGTGTAAATCCATAGGGATCCATATATGCTTAGAAAATAACCCTGATAAGGGCATTCATTGTGAGACAGCTGTGTCAAAATTCCATTGTGGTATGGAACCTAACCTTGCCGTAACTGCCTTGAAGGGAATGGTATGTAACGTTTCCTTAGTTCATGTCTTTAGACTTTGGGAGAGTGAGTCCATTCTTACCTGCAGTGATTTCTCTTTGAAGATGAAAATGGCTAGAAAACGTGTCTGAATAGAAACTACGTTGAAACAGAATATCAAGTCTGCTAAGTCAAGCATTGCAAAACTAAGAACGCCAGGGGAATATAGCTTTCAATGCTTAATTCTGTGGTGCATTGTTTAAAACAAACTGAAAAAGCATAGTGGAGCATCATACTTCAGTATTCATTACTGTGGTTGTCTAAAGGTTCAGAAATGCTGTTGGTGTTGAAGGAATGACAGTGTTGTCATCCTGTCCATGCACTGTTAGGTAGAGGTGGACATTTCACCTTTGTTTCAGAATTGCTTGCTGCAATAGTCAGTATCACGATGATCAAGATTCTTGGATCCATTTTAGGCTCCTTGGCTGTGTGAAAGTCATGAGATTTCTCTCCCACTGAGCCCTTCCCTGTTCATCCTTTCTTTCCTCATCCCTGCTGACTTCTACTGCTCAGCTCACTGTCACAGACTTCTTGACCACAAGTCATAGTTCTGCCTTTTTGCTAAATATGGCCAAGGAGTATTGTGATTTAATGTATGAAAAATAATAAAACTTAGACTAATAATAAAACTTAGACTAAGTTAAAACTTAGACTAAGTTTAATATGACCTGCTAAAATAGCATGTTGCCTGACTGTCTTTAAAGCTAGACTACCAAAGTGTTTGGATTCACCTAACAGACTCTGATCTATCGTTGCTGTAGCAAGTGGTTCAAAGTAATCCTCTTTAAGAAAATTAGAAGTGTAAATGTGTACAAGTAGCAGGACTAGCTGAAAAAGAACTGAGGTTTAGGCTGAGTGGGGACGGAAAGGAGTGAAGCCAGGGAACTGGGACTAACCAGGTAGAATCTGAAGCTGTGTGCCGGAGCACCAGGATGCTGACAAGAAAGGAAACAGGGAAGACTGTGGAAACACGGCCAGGTGACTGAAGAGACGGACCAGATGTTGATTCTCATGCAGCTGTGCAAACTTCACCAAGCCCTTGCTGCTGCAGCAGCAGCTACACTTTTTCGTCATCAGACTAGTTTTATTTTGTCTCTTCTGTGCTACGGCCATGTCTGTGGCTTCAAATTATATGCTCTTCCCACCCTTTCCACTATGCTCACCAGTGTCAGAGAGGGAAGCGGTAGCCTATTTGTGTGAGGTCTGTACAGATATTTATAAGGTTCAGAGAATTGCTACTCTGAGCATTCAGGACACTTGGGATGCGCTCTTGGCTGAGGAACAAATCTGGTTACACCTGGATTTTCCCAGCGATTCAACATCTGTATCCTATCTCTATCCTCGTTCTGGTTTCCCTAAGTAGTTTGCTTTTTGAAGACCAATTTTGATATCATTACAAGGATAATCAACCTTTTGATTAGGTTCTTGTTAAGCAAGCACCATCCAGACTACTGAGTAAGACAGGATATATATTATATATTATATATTATATCAATTATTATATATTTTATATATATTATATGAACAGATAAGATAATGGATATGAAGAAGACAGCCGACCTAAATTACTGAAAGAGGCTTAATTCTGGCACTTCCCGATTAGGTTTTATTTGAGCATTTGAGTCAATGTTCTTTTTTTCCCCAGGTAAAATGTGTGTGTGCACATGCAATTTTGAGATTTGTTTTAATCTTGTTTTAGGGGAGTTAATAATAGCATTAATACAGGGTCAGATGAGAATTTACTCATGTAATAAGAGTATTGAGGTAACTATGTGTTGCCAGGAGAGAGGTGGTTTGCTTTGTTTTGAAAGGTGAGAGCATTTGGCGTTAGCAACCTAATGGATATGTTTGCATGTATTAGCTTGTAATTATATCATACGCTAATCTTTGATTTATTTTTTTTATTTCAGATTTTGATGCATACCAAGGAGATGGTGCAAAAGGTAATGCTGAGCATTTTCATTAAACAACAACCCTTAAAGAGCACACCTGGTGAAAATTTTTTATTCTATGAGAACTGTAACCCAAACAGACCTGAAATCACTTCTTAGGATGCCTGGTTTACAAATGTAATCCTTCCTAATGGATTATAGCTTTTTTTCTTTTCCTACCACAGATATGATCTGGCCCCTGCTTGAAGCCTATGTGCGACTGTTTCAAGCAAATTAGCAACAGTGCTAATTAGAGTTTACTCATAGACCTGTTACACCGTGTGTTCTAGTGGTTTATTACGGTTTATTTTTTTGGCATACTTTAAACTCTGTCACGGTGGTTTTTTGACTCTATGGAGTTTAACATGGACATAGCTGTGTTCAGGTTTTTACAGCTGCATTGATTTTTCTACCACTGAAGACATCAGGTTTTTGTTTTGTTGGTGTGGGGGTTTTTTGTTTGTTTGTTTGTTCGGTTTTTGTATGTATGTGTTTGTTGTTTTGTTTGGTTGGTTTTCTTTTGTTTTTTCCTAAGTTAGTATTATGTAATTGGTTGCATCTGTCCATTTTTTTGGTGGCATTTCCTGGTGTTGACAATTTTTCTTTTCACCTTTTTTCTTCCTATGCCTTTCATATGCACCTCAGGCTTTTTTACGTGCTTCAATTTGTCCAGAGTTTGCTCCATTATCCCAGCAGTCTGGCTGGCGTTTGAACACAATCTTTTCCAAGTAGGGTATTTGAATTGTTACAAGGATTAGAATGAGAGATGATATGAAGGGCAGAGTGTCAGTCAGAGAGAAGGATTCAAGGAGGTGTTTGTGTTTATCTCCAGGTGTAATTGTTCAGTGGTTCAACCAGGGGATACGAAACTTGTGGGTCATAGTAGGTAGATCCTTATCCAACAGGAGTTCCTTGTTCCCTGAACTATCTGCTGGATAGGGAAGGACTAGCACAGGTAATTAGATTACAGCAGAAGAAAAAAGCTGGGAGTGGGAAGATGGAAATATGAAGCACAATATGAAAAAGTGTAAGAGCCAGCAGCCTGATCTGGACAGTACTGTGGTATTCTCAGTTACTGTATCCAGTAGTCAATGCTTTCACTAGATTTGTTTGAAATAGAGTATCTAAGGTTTTTTAGTTTGGTTTGTTTTAATCCAGAATTACCTTTTTTTTTTCCCAATAGTATTTTGATGGCTACAAATGGGATAGGAACCTGACTGTAGTATTATGTTTCAAGTACATTGGCTAAATGTCTTATCTGAATAGCCTGCATTTGTCCAGCAGTCTTTGAGTCTAAGTGATCTTCTTGTGTCCTAGCAGTCCAAAGTTATTTCTGATTAGAGTTCCTACTGTTTCTCAAGATTAGACTTGTTCACTGATACCGTCTCCCACAGCATCCTCACGGCAAAACTGAGGAAGTGTGGACTGGATGATCGGGTAGTGAGGTGGACTGCAAACTGGCTGAAGGAGAGAAGCCAGAGAGTCGTGATCAATGGGGCGGAGTCTGGTTGGAGGCCTGTATCTAGTGGAGTGCTTCAAGGGTCAGTTCTGGGACCAATACTGCTCAATATATTCATCAATGACTTGGATGAGGGAATTGAGTGTACTATCAGCAAGTTTGCTGATGACACCAAGCTGGGAGGAGTGGCTGACACGCCAGAGGGCTGTGCTGCCACCCAGCGAGACCTGGACAGGCTAGAGAGTTGGGCGGGGAAAAATTTAATGAAATATAACAAGGGAAAATGTAGAGTCTTGCATCTGGGCAGGAACAACCCCAGGTTCCAGTATAGGTTGGGGAATGACCTATTAGAGAGCAGTGTAGGGGAAAGGGACCTGGGGGTCCTGGTGGACAGCAGGATGACCATGAGCCAGCACTGTGCCCTTGTGGCCAAGAAGGCCAATGGCATCCTGGGGTGTATTAGAAGGGGTGTGGTTAGTAGGTCGAGAGAGGTTCTCCTTCCCCTCTACTCTGCCCTGGTGAGACCTCATCTGGAATATTGTGTCCAGTTCTGGGCCCCTCAGTTCAAGAAGGACAGGGAACTGCTGGAGAGAGTCCAGCGCAGGGCCACGAAGATGATTAAGGGAGTGGAGCATCTCCCTTATGAGGAAAGGCTGAGGGAGCTGGGTCTCTTTAGCTTGGAGAAGAGGAGACTGAGGGGTGACCTCATCAATGTTTATAAATATATAAAGGGTGGGTGTCTCGAGGATGGAGCCAGGCTCTTCTCGGTGACAGCCAACAGTAAGACAAGGGGTAATGGGTTCAAACTGGAACACAAGAGGTTCCACTTAAATTTGAGAAGAAACTTCTTCTCAGTGAGGGTGACAGAACACTGGAACAGGCTGCCCAGGGAGGTTGTGGATTCTCCTTCTCTGGAGACATTCAAAACCCGCCTGGACGCCTTCCTGTGTAACCTCACCTAGGTGTTCCTGCTCTGGCAGGGGATTGGACTAGATGATCTTTCGAGGTCCCTTCCAATCCCTAACATTCTGTGATTCTGTGATTATTTTTCTGGCATTCATTTGGTAAAATTTTAACTACACAATGGAACAGTGATCTTTTTTAAAACATAACTGTGGTTTAAGTTTCAGTATTCTATTTAAATTCAAATATTTCTTAGTGAAATGTACAGAATTCTCAGTAAAAGCTTACTTTACATTTTTCTGCTTGTTAGTATTTAAGAGGTAATATACGGACAGTGATCTTTTTGAATCTTGAAAATGAGATGGGACTTGAAAAAGATGGGAGTGTTTCTGTTTTCTTTTTCAAAACAAATTTGTTTCATTTAGATGAACCTTGAAGTGATTTATGGAGACACAGATTCCATTATGATAAACACTAATAGCACCAATTTGGATGAGGTATTCAAGCTGGGGAACAAGGTAAGGACATTTTTCTTTTTAAAGCTTTCCTAAATGTCTGTGGTGTAGCATTGAGTGGAGCAGGTAGGATTAAAAGAGGGCTTCATGGCATAAGCAGAGAATAGGCCACAAGGAAGAAGAGCTTGGCCATGTTGTCTGGAAGCTATGGAGTAGTAAAAGCTCAGAATGTCCAATCTTCAGGTGTACATACTCTGCGTTTTTAGAAGTGATTAAATTAAAATGAAACATTTAATTGTATAATGTGCTTTTTTTACCAATCATAAGTTACCAGGAGACTATCTGAATACCTTGTAAGCCAAAATGTAAGGTACAATTCCTTCATATTAGTTCCAGTTATGATGTGAACACAGTTTTGATTTTAATGATTTTTATTTTGATAGGAGATATGTCTATCAGTTTGGTTTTATTTAGTTATGTAGTATGTATTACACTCTATGCACCATCAGATTTCCAGTGGTAAAATAAAATATTAATTTCCAAGGTATACTAGATACGGAAGAGATGTATTTGATTAGCCATGGGTAATTGAAGATGTGGAAGTTTCGTGGCTTTCTGAAATTGCAGCAGAGAAGTGAGAAGTGTTTCAGAACATTTTAAAGAAAATATATGAGAGAAGTTCTTTTTGAAAGATGGAAGAAATTGTGGTGAAAATGAGAGCTATGGAAGTTCTAAAAAAACAAAGAAAACAGGTGTTTTTCAAGAGTGAGTCTGTGGGGTTTTGTGGTTTGGTTTTTATTTTTGTGGGGTTTTGTTTTGTTTTGTTTGAGGTTTTTTGGGGGGTGGTTTGTTGGTTGGTTTGGGGTTTGTTTTAGTTTGGTTTTTGGATTTAGTTTTTTGGATTTTTTTTAGAGTACTTCTGCCTTTATGCTAAGTTGGTACTTTGAGAAGTAGATGCATCTCAGGAGCATGCAAAAAGGAATAATGTCTTGATGTCGTAACTGGGTAGTAGGAGGGCTGACAGCATGGAGGAAAGAAATATCTCTTTTTTTGCTTGCCACATAAAAGACTATAATTGCAAGTGTACATATGCTAGTGTTTAAGAGGGTTTCATTTTACTCTAGCTGTGTGTGTGTTTTCATCTGGTTTGGTTTTTGTCCCTGTACTCCCAGTTACTGGCTAAACATTATAGAGGAAGAGTTAAAAAATAGTTTTTATAAAGTCTGACAGGATCATCATCATAGGTTAAATACTTCTGAGTGATTCAGGTTTACTGAGAGAATGGGTAGGTTTTTGAACTCATTGCCTGCTTAATGATTCTTTTTAAGAGTTGAATCTTAGGCTGTATCAGTTGTTTGGGGCGGGGGGAACAACCCACAGATACGTTTTGAATAATGTTTTTATATCATGTACTTCTTTTTAAAAGTGAATAAATTTATGTATGTAAACAAGCACACACTCAAACTTAGCACCACAATTGTCAAAGTTGTGGCTCTAGTTATTTTTCTTGTGGATGTTAGTCTCTTCTCCCAAATAGCAAGTGACAGAACGAGAGGAAATGGCCTCAGGTTGTGCCAGGGGAAGTTTAAATTGGAAATTAGGAAACATTTCTTCACAGAAAGTGTTGTCAGGCACTGGAACAGGCTGCCCAGGGAAGTGGTAGAGTCACCATCCCTGGAGGTGTTTAAAAGATGTGTAGATGAGGTTCTTAGGGACGTGGCTTAGTGGTGGACTTGGCAGTGCTGGGTTAACAGTTGGACTTGATCTTGATGTTTGGCACTGTTAAGATAATGTATCAAGTGCAATTTCAAGCTTTTGTATGTGGAGAAGACATAGCCTGTGTGTAGAAAAATGGCACCTTTTCCTCTCAAAGAAATCAGGCTGTAGAAGATGTAGGCATGTTGTGGGGAACAATATAAACACTTGCACGTTCGTTCATGTTTTTCCTGAACATACACAGAGCTCTGGTCTGCAGTCATAGTTCTCCCTCCCCTCCCTGCATTAGGGAGGAAAAAAAAAAAGTGCCTTTGCAAGGCATCCTTTTTTTTTATAAAGCAATTTCCGTATTCTGTCTAAATTACTGTCTGTTGTTTGCTTAGATGGTGTCCCTGTCCATGGCACGGTGGTTGGGACTAGATGATCTTGTAAGGTCCCTTCCAACCCAAACCATTCTATGATTCTGTGAGTAGTTGCCCTAGTAAAATGGGCTGGAGTCAGTCACAAGCAAGGTCACAAACAGTCCCCATGCTTCTCTGCCGTCCTTAGTTTTGGCAGGGAGTTGGATATACCAAACTCTAAATCCTGAAGAAGCCAATGGGTGAACTGTTATTTTAATAGTAGCTGATACTTACTACTGTGCACTTAATTTCACAGTTAATGATGTATCTGATGAGTCTTTAAAATGTGCATGCAAACACATGGAGTGCGATGTTACTTGTTTTAAAACTTAAGAATTATACACTTCTAGATGGAAGCTGTGTTTGTTGATAGTTACTAAGGTGCATTTGTTTTTTAATGTTGGTGCATTCACAGATCAAAAGTGAAGTGAACAAGCTCTATAAATTGTTGGAAATTGATATTGATGGAGTCTTTAAGTCTTTGCTACTGTTGAAGAAGAAGAAATATGCTGCTCTTACTGTGGAACCAACAGGAGATGGGAAATACATAACTAAACAAGAACTGAAAGGACTGGACATTGTCCGAAGAGACTGGTGTGATCTTGCAAAAGAGACTGGAAAGTGGGTTTCTTTGTGGCATTGTCCTCTTTGCTCTATTTTAAACAGTACACGCTTCATAAATGTTCGATATCGTGTGGCTATTTCCTGACCAGTGCTGATTGGTGACTAACATGGGTATTAGAGCATCTTAACTGATCTTTGTAGGAGATGGTGACAATGTTGCATTTTGGCATTGGTAACAGATTGTACTTGTGCAAGTCCAAATGTCTCTAATTCCACTATCTGTTTTTGCATCTTCTGTGGAAGCTGTGCATTTGAGTTGTCACAATTTTGTATATACAGTTTAATAAACCACAGCTGAAATCTTTTGAAAATGGTAGGTGCTATCTGCATTTGGAGTCATAGGCTTTAGGTCAGATTTTTTTTTTTTTCAAAGATGAATAAAGATGCTGGCGATTAGCTCTGTCAGCATTCTGTAATAAAGCTGGAAGTGCACTGGGTGCAGCCTGAGGAGATGATCCCTTCCCCAGAGGCTGTTTCTCTTCCATTTTTCAAATGAGACTCTTTCGATACTTCATTATGATGGATATTGGATTGATCATTTACTAATCGTCATCACACAGGACATTTTCATACTTAAATTCAATAGAGGTAATACATTTAGCACTGTAGAAAGAAAACTGGAGTGGGTGGAGAGATGGTCATCTGGCGGCTGACTCAACTTACATTGCATACTGCCTCTAGAAAACTTAAGTTGTGGTCCGAATGTATCAAAAACTGAGTAATTTTTTACATCTGTAAAAATACACCACACACTTGCTTACTGTTCTTAAGACTTGCATTTTCTAAGAAAAGATGCATCATAATAGAAGCAAATTTTTCCAAGTTAGGAATGTATTAGTAATTAAAGCTATACAAGTGTTTGAGAGTGTTCTTTAGTGACTAACTCTTCTGCAGCTGGCAGATCTTCCAACCACATTTTACAGAAATAGGCAAGACTTTGCTTACTTGATGTGTTCTCCCCCATCTTAAGATACCTGCTATGGAATAATAAATGGCAAAATGAAATGGGAGCAGAAAATAGAAACCAGTTGCACTCAACAATTCCAAATCAATGTTTAACGTTAGTAGTATTTACAATAATTTTCTTTTAGTAAAATAAGTAAATAAATTAAACACAACATGAAATATCCTGGCAAATTTCTGTAAATTTTGCATCAGACTTCATCCTGAGGCTCTTTAATTTCTAGAGGTAACCCAGGGGAAGACAGGATTGTGCTTAATGGTTTTGCTTTGTGTGTCTTAAGCTTTTCTTCATTTCTGGACTGTTTTTACAGCTTTATAATTAGTCAGATTCTTTCTGATCAGCCTCGAGACATAATCGTGGAAAACATTCAAAGGCGGCTTATAGAAATCGGAGAAAATGTGATCAATGGCCAGATCCCAGTAAATCAGTTTGAAATAAACAAGGTAAATTATGTCTTCGCTTTTTCCTGTCTCAGAAAAACTTTGCTGTTCTTGAATATAATGACTGCTGATAAAAATATTTTTAATCCTTATGATGCTGTGAAATATCAAGAGTTTTATTAGATACTGAATAGCATGAAACATACTGGAAAGATCCTACAATATGAGAAAAAACACTTTGTGGGGCTGAAGGCTTTGTGTCTTGTCCTATCCTGCTGTCTCCCCCACAGACTCTGCACTTTGAGAATGACATGCTAGCTCATGCTTTTCGCAGTTGTCCCATGAATGTTAGAGGAATCAGTGAATTTTTTTTTTTTTTATGGTTGACTTAAAAAACAAAACAAAACACTGTTCTGGTGCAAATATTCTAAGAGTTCTTAGTATCCCAGTAAAAAATATATATGGAATAATTTTCCCTTCAAACGCTGAATGTTCCTCTGTTTTGCTATTGGAAAAAAAAATGTATTTCACTATTAAGTCAAATATATAAGTTGCTTCTAAGAATTGGGATGATGGGAAATATTTAAATGCATTTTTAATTTTATGTAAAGGAAAATCTCTTTGTGAAATCTTAGTAGATACATGAAAATATCTAAATCCAGTTATATCCTCTTGCCACAGAGCTTGTTAATTACACTTCACTAGTTGGTATTCAAGTTTACTTTATGACCTGAACTGGTGGAGGCGTAAGAGGATAATACCTGGCTGTATTTTTGTATTTTGCGTAATGTTTTCATCTTCAATTTAATTTTAAAGCAATTGCATTTTATCTGTAACTGGTTTGAACTGTTGTACTTTTGATGTAATGCATTTTTCAGACAGTAATTGTAAAAGCATCCTCTCTTTTATTAATAATAACATTTTTAAAGTGTGAAGGATTAGTACCTAGACCTTAATGTCTGGAAAGTAACTTTATTACAATTTTTTTCATCTTTTTTTGTGTTGCAAATGTATTTGTGAGTAGTAGATGGATGAAGATAGCTACGATGTAATCCTGTCTTTTAGAGTTTCAAGTTGTCCATCACTGAGTAAAATACTTTTCTAATAGTTATGTTTCTGTTTCCTCCTTTGATCTCTTAGGCATTGACAAAAGATCCACAGGATTATCCTGACAAAAAAAGCTTGCCACATGTACATGTTGCCATGTGGATAAACTCTCAAGGAGGCCGAAAGGTGAAGGCAGGAGACACAGTGTCATATATCATTTGTCAGGTAAAAATGTCTTTATTTATAGCTAAACACTATATATTGTTTTGAGAGATGGCAAAGAAAACCAGCTCAACTCCTGGAAAAAAGTTTTGGCATTTCTTTGTAGTAAGATTATGTTATAGTTTAAAATAGTTGGTTTTCTGTACTAAATTTAGTTTTATGGAGCCAGAAAGAACCATTGTGATCAGCTCAGCTCATCTGACTGTTTCCATATAGTGACTGATAAAATTTCCCTGAATAAATTTCTGTTTGGAACAAAGACGTATTTTTAAGGAAAATATCCAGTCTTCATTTTAAGGGGAAGAAAATTCTGGTGGTGAAGAACCTGTCATTCTTGGAAAGCAAACTGGTGGTGGTGGTCAAATAGTGTCATCATTTCCAGTCTCAACCTGTGTCTTTTAAGTTCATAGTTACTGGCTCTAGCTGTACCTCTCTTGGATAGACTGGGAAGTTTGAGAAACTTTCTGTTTTCAGGTGTTTACCCTATAAATGCTTATCATTATCTCACAAATATATACTTTGCTTTAGGTTTGCTACTAAAAAACAGTGTAGGTTGGATTAGATGGACCAAGGGATCTCTTATGCTAAACTGATGGCCCTGGCAATGTAACTTTTACAGTGGGCCTCTATTTCAGCTCCTTCATTATTCAAAATTGGAAAATATTAGTTGAGAGTTCTTAGCCTGGCGTGATGAAGCTGCCAAGACTTTGAGAGCTGGGCCATGGGTACGGCTGAGCAATGGCACAATACGAGAGAAGAATGTACTTGTTGAAAGAAGGGAGCTGAAGGAATTGCATTGTAATTATTTTTGTGAAGCAGCTGGATGAGCTGAATAGTCCTAAATTAATTTTGTTCTGAATACTAAGTTGTCTGAAAGGAGTAGGAGGGACCACTGGCTTGCAGTCTGTCTTTATTTGCGATGGGTTTTCAGTCCATGGTTGCTGACCCTATTGAAGCCAGTAGCTTGTCTTAACTGAAAAATGAAGGTGTCATATGTTAATGCACTAGTTTTATTTTGCTGTAAAAAAGGAAAGAAGAGACTATACTTAGCAAAAAATAGGCTGTGGTACTTTCCCCCACCACATCCCCATTAAGGTTTACTTCTCTCGCTGAATGCTTGCTAAAATACTACTTTAAATTATGCTCTAAAACTTCAGACACACATTAAAAATAACATTTTCTAGTGTCATTCCGGACTGAGAATACAATTCTACAGACTGAATGAGTTATGTTTTTCAGAAGAGTACCATCTTTTTAGAGTTGATATTTAATTCTTCCGTGAATGCTGTTTCCAATTTAATTCTTTCCTTCCCAAATTGAATTATTTTCTCCTTATCTTCTTCTTTCAAGTTGGAGAAGGATATAATGTATACTCTAACCTCTGAGTGAAGTTTCTCTCTTGACTTGAGATGTCACCATGTGTTTCTTTCAGTATTTCCATATATTTCAGAATTTGCTCTTTCAAATCAATACTATTGCCTCTGTTATTTTCTTGCATGCCAATGAAAGATGGTCCATTCTCTGAACATTTGTGTTGTTTCTTTACAGAATCAAAGAATATAAATTTCGTAGCAAAACAGATATAGTTTTGCTATACAAGACTTAGAATTTGCTTGTTGTGCAAAATGATAATGCTGGTTCAGTACAAAGTGAATCCAAAATGCACGTCCTCTGCGTATTTTTAACTGGGCTGATAGTTACAATGCGTTGTCATTGTGCGTTTCAGAATTGACAGATGGGACTGTTTACTCTGTCTACTCTTACTGATTTGCACGTGTAGGCTGCAATAATACAAGCTGGATTTACATTCTTGAACTTGCTAGTTGATGCCAGCATCAGCAATGCTCGGTTGGGTTTTTTTGGTTTTTTGGTTTTTTTTTTAATGCTGCTGGATTTGTATTGGATGCATAATAAATCAACCAAGAGAGTGATTGTGTAACAATTTTGCATTAAAATAATGTGTAGTATTTGAAGCCTGATCCTTTGTAAAGACTAAATGTGGATTTTACTTTTTTCACACTTTTTTTCGTATGTGTCTCCTGTCTTAGGATGGATCAGATCTCAGTGCCAGCCAGCGTGCATATGCTCCAGAACAGTTGCAAAAGCAAGACAATCTTACTCTTGATACTCAGTACTACCTGTCACAGCAGATACATCCAGTAGTTGCCAGAATATGTGAGCCTATAGAGGGAATTGATTCTGTTCTTATTGCAACATGGTTAGGTAAGTATTCTAAATTCAGTTTATTTAAAGTGAGGAGTTTTAATGTATGTTTCTTAACAGAGATGCTTCCCAAAATCAGTCTTTTTACAAGGAACAAATAGCTTGTGTTACAAAGTCTACAGAAAGCTGTTCGGATTGTAAGTGTATTTCAATAACTTTTGCAAAATACCATTTTTCAGAAGGTGCTCATTAACATGAACTTAATCTTATAATCCTTGTTCAGAGTTGCAAAAAATCCACTGTTCATAAATGACAGTACTCTTACATGTATTTGAGATTTTCTTAAGTTACTAAAATAGTTCTAGAGTGTGCATCTAGAAGTAGCATTTTTCCAGAGAGAAACCCTAGCATCTCTAGCATCTTCCCAGGGAGAAATGAGTCATAGTTACAATGAAAGGATACACATTTTAAGTAGGGTGTAAGTGGAGACTGTTGTTTGCTAGAACTGACCTAGGGGATAATAGAAACATAAAACCTTAGTAACATTCTTTGTTTCTACACATGGAACAGGCAAGTGGCCCAAAAAAAAGTGCTGTAGAAATGTGACTAATGCTAGTGACCCACAGAATCACCAGTTTTTATTCAAATGAGCAGTAAAGAATTGCTCTTGTTAGAGTTGTTTTTGCTCTTGAGGGGATGTCAAAGGAATTAGAGATTTTTCTGCCCAACTCTGATTGCTTCTGTCTTCTCCACTCCCTAGCGTTCTTACCTGTGAAGAAGTGGAGGTGTTGAAAAACTGTTAATAATTCTGTCAGGTCTGTTTCCATGAAAATACAATGTGTGTGTAATCCTTTTAGTGTTTCCTCCCTAAAAGTGATTCCCAGCAGAGATGATTGATCTCCTTGATAAAGAAAAATTTTGTGATCTCTACCCAACATCTAGTTCATTATTTTTTAAATTGTTACTCAAGGACACAGAAAAAACTGTTAGCTTGTTCTTGACAAGAATGTCCTCTCCCACAAGAAGACTTTTTTAGAGAGTTGCACTGTGTCAGTTTAATAATCTCCTGTTTGATGCTATGCTCATGTCTATAGGAAGTTCAGACCTGCAGAAATGATTTTGTTTAGAATTTTGGAACACCCAAAGGAAAAGTTAGTCTTCAGCATTTTGTGTTTAGGTAATGGCTAAGATCCACAATTTGGTCACTTAAAACCAACCAGCTGTGTGTTGCCTGTTGGGAATGTTCTCCTGGGACAGTGCATCTCTGTAACTTCCTTACTGACAGCGGGTTCTGCTCATGGTGAGCTCACAGTTTGCACTTACAATGTGTGTGAGTACATTACTATCTCTTGCTTCTCAAGAAGGGTGACAGCTACAAAAGATCTTCATCTCCCAAAACAGTCTGTATAATGTGCATTCTTTTCCATCTTCATTTCCAAGTTGTCCATTTAAAAAAAAAAAAAAAAGGGAAAAAAAAGAAAAAAGGAGGGACAGGAATTTTGCTTTTTCTGGGAGCATGAGCAGGGTACCTGGGTGGCTGTGAGGGTGGAGGCGTTCAGTGTTGCGGTGTGTCCTAAGCAGCTCTGGTGCTTTGAGGAGCTGTCAGCCCTACTTCACTCATGCAGGCTTGCCACGCAAATCATTCTGTTTATGTGGCAGGGCCTTGGTATACAACTTTCCCTTGATGTCAGAGTGGACTGCGTTGTATGCCCAACTGAAAAGGTCGAGCTCTCTTGGTTAGGTTGAAGCATTTAAAATAGGCGGTAAATTGTACTTCATTTAGATAAAAGGCAGGCAAGATTTCTGAAGCTAATTTATTTTATTTGGCAAAGATAGTTAGTCTTGTAGAAGCAGGCTCGAATTCTGAGTTGTTCCTTATTCACCACAGGCTGAACTTTCAGAAAAGACTGGCTCCCTTCAGGCACCTAAATTAAGTGCCCAGATCTTAAGAACTGTGTGCCACTTGATAGCATCTACTGTTTGCAAATGCCTGTGCTGCTTTTTGTGCTACAGTACGTTCAAGATGAAAATTTCTTTTATAGTCTATAATAGCATCATGCAGCTGAGAGTTTATTAATAGTCCACAATTGTTAGTCTGAAAACCTGTATGTATCTATTACAATCTTAGGTCTGAAATGCGTTCAGTTTGACCTTGCTGTGCTGTGAAAATGTTGTCTTTCTCCAGCTTTGTTTTCGTGAGAATGCTTAAATTGAGCTTGGGGGTAAAGTCAGGTCTTTTTCAAAACTTCTGCTTTGCTTAGGTCATTATTTACAGCACTAAATCAGAGTCGTACATAAGTCACTGCAAGCTGAACTCATCTTACGGCATTTTTGTAAGAGTGCTGAAGGGATAGTCAAGTGCTTTTGTTTCAAAGAAATTGAAAATAGCGAGCCTAGCTTTGCTAAAACAAGCAAACGTGAAAACTCTTTACTGTTCTCTGTTGGTAAGTTAGGCTTTTTTGCTTAGTATTTTCATCATGTTACACATCCAGATTCTTATCATTTTTCCTGTCTTGTTGCAAAAAGAGCATATTTTTCTGCTCAGAAGAAGAAAGCTGGTGTTTTGGAGAATATTTAAGTGCCGTATCTGTGGACCAAAACTTGGTTACATTCTCATCGTGTCTTCCTCTGCCTGATCTAATTCTTTGTGTTATATGTGTCTGTGTAGGGAGAATGGTTGTAGAAAAAATATCTCAGATTTGTATCTAACAGAGTCTCTTTATAAGGCAAATATTTAATTGACATATCACTGTGTTAGCCCGAGTAGATAAAATTGAGCTCTGCTTAGGGAAACTTGGCTCATATAAAAATAATGAAAAGTCCTTTGTTCTGACTGTGCTCAAAGCAAGTTATTTTAAGCTATCTGAGATGCTGAAGAACAAAAGCAAATAACCACACCTAAAAATTGTCAAGAACTTCTTAAATATCACATTTATTCGCTGTGGAATCAAGCTGAAAATTACCTTTCGTTTTTGGACATTGCAGGAGGTCTGCCTAGCCTCTGAGAGATGGAAATTTGTTGTTCCTAAAAACGAGAACCTCATGGGCATACTCCTGCATTCACGCTCTTTTTCTTGAAGTTCTCAAGGAAAAGTAGTGACAAGATGGGGATTGTGAGGGTTACTGAAAATAAGTGTGCGATCTCATCAGTAGTATCATCCAATAAATCTGATCGTAAATGCTTGCAGATCTTACTTGTATCACCGTGAAGATACCTATAGCTTTTAAACAAAAGTGTATTGGCAGAGCAAGTCTCTCAGTGTGTTTAAAGTAAGGGGTTTTTGTTAATATATAAACACTGCACCTTGTCTCAAAGGAAAATCACGTCTTATTTCTGTGTTGTCAAAAGTATCTAAACGTTATGGAAGCAGAGTCATTTAACTATGGGATTTTTGTAGTTGTTACTACATAACATCATTTTTTTCTGTGTTATGGAAGTTGCTGACTGCTGTCCTAGACCGTATCATGGTCTTTTGAAAGGGACACGTGCTGCTGCCTGACTGGTGGATGTGCACATTGCTGCTCTGCAGATTGCTCGATGTTTCTTAGGAAGGCTGTTTGATTTTTGGGAGTCATTAATGGGTCCTGGTGAGGCTTGTCATTAAGAGCGCTTCCCAGTGCTGGCTCCCCCTTCCATGCAGTGGCTGCTACTCCTCATATGGAAACCCACCACTAGCTTGAAGATATTAAGGCTTCTTTTCTTCTTCTTCTTCCTAGGGAGTCATTTAATAGGTACCGTTACTGTAGTATTTAGTAGCTACCCAGACTGACCGTCCTGACATAAATCATGTGGGTTGTGCTCTCCTCGTGGCACGCAGGAATTACATCAGCTTCTGCCTTCTTTTATTGGTTTTCTTACATGAGGCAGTGAAGCAAGAGGGGAACGATGGAAATGAAGATCAAAGTAATGATGAAACTCCATGACGATACAGTAATAAACCCCAAAGTGTGTGAATTTTGCCGTTTGTAGCCTAGCTGGGCTTTTTTTTGAGATGTTCTAGACCTGCGTTAGACACCGAGACTCGCTGAAGCGCATTGCGAGTCCTGGCAGTGCAGGAGGCTGCGCTGAGGACCCCCGGCAGAAGGCACACAGGCTTTGCAGGAGGATCTCTTTGAGGAAAAATAAAATCCCGTCCGTTTCCGAAGGGCGGGGGGGCCTTTCCCGCCCGGGGTTCGACTCGCAGGGCGGGCAGGCTCGGCCCGGGGACAAGCGGCGGCCGCCGCCTGCAGGTGGCAGCACCGGCTGCCGTTTCCCGGCGCTCGCACGCTGTCTCACGGGCAGAGAGGCGGGCGGGGAAACTTTCCGTCCTGCCCGGCCAACCTGCGGCCCAAACACAAAATGCAGGGGAAACCCCCCGCTCCACCCCGGGGCTTTGTTCAGCGGGGACACCGCCGGCGTCCTGCCCAGCGGCTGCGGCCCCGGGGCGCTCCGGGCTGCGCGGCGGCTCCCCGGGCGGGCGCGGCGAGGGGGTTGTGCCTGGAAAGACGGGGAAAAAACCCTCCGCAGAAGTGTTATTTTTAATATACTGCTATTAGTAACATTTCTTTCACCTTTTTTTTTTTTTTTTTGGATTCTCGAGTGACCTCTCTTGCTTGCTCCTTCGTAAATGTTTTAGTCATTCTATTAAATAATTCAGGAACAGGTCCTGGAACTTAAGATTATTTGCTTAAATCTTTTCACTTAAAATAATTCGAAATTATTTACTTTCATCACGCTAGGTTCATTGGCATATTTTTAATGTTATCTTGCATGCAACCTTGCAATTTCAGTGAGGTTGGAAAGTTTACCTGTGGTGCAGGTAATTTAACAGCCCCGGAGATTTTTGTGTCAGAATAAGTCAAAGTCCCTTTGATTTTTTCTTAATGTCATGGAAAAAAAACCAAGAGGAGTTGAAAGAAGTTCACTGATTAGTCTCATCCTATTCATTTAAAAATTACCAAAACCAGATATTCCCTCCTGCCCCCCCATCAAATAGTCCTTTTGTTTACCAAGCAGAATAATACAACCAGTTTGACCTGGTCCAGGAGGATAACAGTTAGTGTGCTGAAATGGATTAATTGAATCAACTAACTATTGCTGAAAGGAGATAATAGGTAAAATAGGTCCCAGTTCCACAAGATAATTAAGGTAGGCAAGTTCTTTAAAAGCCTGATTTGTAGACCTTTTGATTTCACTGGGGCTGTTTGCACACCAAAAGTTAGATGTATACTTGAATCATCACGATATTTTTCCTGCTGTTTTCTCCAGCCAGAACAGCTAAGAAATTTCAGAGATAGGTGTGATTTAAATTCTTCCGATGAATAACTTTTTTTTTTCATGTTAAATTATTACCAAATGTCCAGCTGCTTATTTGCTGAATATTGGAAAACTGCAATTGGCTGAAGAAGAGAATTTATCTCTTTTTATCTTTTATTTAATGAACTACTCTGCTCTATATTTGCCTTTCAAGAAACAACCACAGGTAGATGTCTAGCTGAACTTTAATGACCTCTATATTGGAAAGTTGCAACGATGTTTTTGTTATTCCACTTCTGAACTCTGAGTAAACTGAGAATTTTTGTTTCTATTCACCATTACCATCTTAAATCCAACCTAGTGCATACCAAGTAGATTTTTTTCAAAATCCTAACACTAAACTCAAGTCCCCTTTCTAAACCTTTTATTTACTACCTGTGTCACAGAACATATTCTTTGTTTTCTAAAACAGCAAGTATATTACCAGCCCTTAAAAAAAAAAAAAAAAAAAAAAAGGAACAAAAACAAACACCCAAAAACCAAACAAACACAAAAAAATAAACGACCAAACCACAAACCCACCACAGTCTTTTTGGGGGGGTACCATATGTATTAGAGTGTAAAATAAGCTGTTAGCAGTGGTTTTTGCTTTGTTTACTCTTCCTTTTAATGAATAGTAGAGGACTGTATTAAAAGTTTGAGAACCTCTTGGAGGTGAAGTGTTACCATTATGCATTGAGGTTTGTTTCTTTTGATAAAATTAAAATTGGGAAGATTTGATTATATTTTAGTGAAATCCCTATTCTAACAAGAACCAAATAAACTTATTTGGCAATGGAATTTTGCCTTGTACCTGAATTTATTTTATGATTGCAAACCAGAAATTCAGAATAGCGATAGTAAAGTCACACATATCAAATCCTCTGTGTAAAGACAGTCTGTTTCTGCCTGTACAACACAGCTGTTAATATGTGGAATAATATTTGTCTAGTTTAACTGAATGTTGTTCCCAAACATTTTCTTTAGGATTCCCAGTACTGTATAGTAAGGTTAAGAACTGTAAAATCTAGCTTCACTTTCTATTTGTAATCTTTCTTGCTCTTTCTATAGTAATAATTATATTTGTTGTTGAAATTTACACAAGATATGGGATAATATATGGTAACCTGTTAGTTGGCCTAATTAGCCCCCATTTAAAATATCTTTTAAGTGCTTCTCTTCGTTCCTTTTTTTTTTTTAAAAGTAAGCAAGCCATAGTTTTCAGAACGTTTTTTTTTCCTGCATGCTCATTTGATTAATTATTTTTTTTTTCTAGCATGTGCTACTTGCTAGAGTTTACAAAAAAAACCCCTGTAAATGGGATACATGGGCTTTTAAAAGGTTGCACATGACAAAGGATGACAAAACCCGGGGATTTTTATTAAGTTTACTTTGGCAGTCTTATTCCTAGGGCAGTGAACTTCGTGCTTGCTTGCTTATTTACTTATTTGTGGTTGAATCAGTATTTTGAGGATCTCTTTTGTGTATTCATTTGTTTAAAAATCTTGAGTTCTGGCAATCAAAAATGAAGCATTTTGTCTCCAGCGCTGCCGTTTTAAATGCTGCTGCTGAATTTTAACCACTGCATTAGATTGCAACCTCCATGCTGTTAACCACTGAGCCAAAATGAAATCGACCACTGCATTGAAATCAGAGTTGGCAGTTGTATGCGGACTTGAAGGAGTTGGTAATAGCAGTGCACCCGCGTTTCTTTAATGGGGTTTTTATTCTCTGTTTTCAGTTTTAATGGTGCCATTTTGATTTAAAGACTGCTTCTTAATAACGATGCACATTTTTATTGAAATATTTTCAGTGTAACCTAAGAAGAAAATAACAATAAAGCCATCCGTTAGGAGTGGTTTCCTCAGAAACAAAATGTTCTGTCGCATACTCCCATGATAATGCAGCGTGCTTGTTTTATTTATAAAGCAATCTTGTGTAAGAAGATAAGAAAGAAGATTTCTTCATGTTTTGTGAACCTTTATTCATGGTTAAAAATTGTAAAATGTGTTTGTTTTATAGAGGAGGTCTTGCTGAGGAGAGATTTTCAGCTTTTGAATTTACATTTTGTAACTTTCTTTTGAATCTGCTTCACCAAGCAAATGAAAAATGAGCCTACTTGCATGGTTGACCTCTTAGTCTTTTGAAATTTTTGTTTCTTATTAATAGGACTGGATCCCTCTCAATTCAAAGTCCATCACCATTACCATAAAGATGAGGAGAACGATGCCTTGCTTGGTGGCCCAGCTCAGCTCACTGATGAGGAGAAATACAGGGATTGTGAAAGATTCAAGTTTTGCTGCCCGAAATGTGGAACAGAAAATATTTATGACAATGTCTTTGATGGTTCGGTTAGTTTTTTGGGGTTTTTTGGGTTTTTTTCTGTTTCATTTCTGTTCACTGCTGAGGGAGAAAAATATTGGTAGAGAGAATGGCTACTAAGATGGAATTCATATGATGTAGGAGAAGATACCATATTGTTTGAGTCCTGCTATTTATAGCTTGGGAACCGAAATTTGCTGATAAAACAGTGCTGAAATATTTTTCCCGTTTTTGCATTTCAGCTGTGTCGTCTAACAGAACATGTGAGATTATCTGGCTTCATTAATCTGTTTGCCCACAGCTGTGAATGATTGTTGCTGTAACTTTTAAAAGAATCCTTATCTTAACACCTTAGTAACTTCCAGTTCTCTATTTAATGAAACTTTCATATACCAATGGCATTTTCTTATCCTAAATCATATTAATTGGAACAAAGCGTTTTTGAAACTTGTGTTTATCTTGCTACATCCCACTTCCCTTCTTGACAGTAGGGTTTTTCTGTGTTATCTTTCCTTTTGTCGTTGTGTATTGAACATAAAAAGTCATAGGGGTACATTCTTGTTGAGAAGTTCTGCCAAAAAATGTATCTCTGACCTTGGATTGCAACTTGAAATAGGGCCAAGTATTTAACTCTACAGCGATGTTATGCACGTATTAGTCATTGGCAAATTAGCGAGCTTCAGAGTAGTTGAAAACCTTGAAACTGAAAGCAAATAAATCTTTTATCTAAATTAAAAGTAATTATTTTAAGTTAATTTGGACAAACAGCAGATGTTTTGCATTTTTTTTGAATCAAAATAAAGCAGCCTTTGGAAGCAACTAAGAGGAAAAGACACACAAATCGAGTGATACTTTGTGAATCCTTGACTTTTGTTCATTACAGCTGTAAATAAGATAGTTAATTGCATGTAGGCTTGACAACTTGCAGATGGCCTAGCAAAAGAAACCCCTAAACCAAACCAAGAAACCCCCACTCTCTTCCACCTGTAATTTAGTGTTGTGGGTGGGGGTTAAGCCAAGATGGCTCACAAAAGCTAAGTCTTGCCTGGAAAGAAAACTTTCTAGAAGTTGTATAACTGTACAACCTACCGGGTTGTTCTTATTTTAATGATAATTACAACAACTTAATTTCAGCTGTTCATGCAGCACTTCCAAGTTCTGAAATTTTAATGTCAGGTGTTCAGAAGGTTTTGAAAGTCAGGGGAATGAGATGGTGTAAAACCCTAAGAGCTATTTTTGCACTTGGAGAAGGTAAAGGATAAATATGTAGTTCTTGTTTAGTGAAGTTTGTCTCTATAGTTGGTAATTTTATAATTGGCATATATATATAAAATTGATTTAAATGTTCTGATAAGGGGGTTTGGGCAGAACCTTGGTGTCCCTGATAAAACAACAAACCTGTGTTGTTTGGGGGGAAATGGGGAAGTGTGATTTTTTTTTTTTTTTTTTTTTCTTCAACATCATTTTTTGAATGAATAACTTTGTAGCAGGTAAAGAAGCACGTTCTCCAAAAAAACTATTTCATTAAGAAGAAAATGAGAAAACTGTAGGTCAGAGAAATCTATATGGCTGTGGCCAACTGTAAGGGGAAGGAAGAAGGCCTAGATATTAGGGGCCCCTTACGAGTATTGTTTAAAAAATATGTAGTATCTCTAAAGTCCTGTGATAACTTCTGCTTCCATCATCTGTTGTCATGATGCATGCTGGTTGTACACTTCCATTTTCAGGGGCGATTTCTTGAACCCAGCTTGCAAAGATGCAGTAAGACTGAATGTGAAGAGTCTCCTTTCAACCACGTGGTCCAAATGAACAACAAATTACTGTTGGATATTAGACGCTTCATCAGAAAATACTATAATGTAAGTATTCAGAAAATACTCTGCCATATGAAGTGAGTTTTCTAAGTAGTGCTGAGTTTAATGTCATGTTACTTTTGTTTTGTGTAGTCCAAAGTAATAGCATGCAACATCAAAACCCAACTTTATGAAAATAAAACAATCCATTAGTGATTTACAATACTAATTTAGAATGTTTGTTTTCTCAATTCAAACTCAAGATAGATTCATTTAAATTTTTGTAACTGTATCAGCATTATTACAGATGTAGTAGCTCTGTTTTCCAGATTTTTAGATGAAAAGGCACAGAGCTTTGATTATTTTAATTCTTTTGAGAAAATCTATGAAGCCTATCAAATATGCAGATATCAGATTCTCATGTAATTGAAATCTGATTCTCTTTTTCCAATCAAAATTCATGTATATTGTGTTACATTGTGAAAAGGAAAAACGAATGTGCCTCTGTAAAAGTTCTCTGAAGGACAATAGGATGGGAAATACTATGAATCTTTCTTCATAAAGATTGGGAGGGGAAAAAAAGAGTAGAAAGATGGGTAATTAGTTAATTTGATTTTTTTTTTGGGGGGGGAGGCAGTGCAAGACATCCAAAATGCCAACAGTTGTGGTTGGCTTAGTATGGTGTTGTGGAAAAAAAAAAAAAGTGTAATATTTGAAATTCCCGTCTTTGCACTGTCCAAAGTGGTGACTGGTTAGGAAAAACAACATCATGATTTTTCAATTATATTGATATGTTTTGCATCTCTTATATGCTGGAAGCATCACATTTTGTGAAGTGGCAGCTAGCCATTTTGGTCTAGTTTTCATAGATCTTCTAATCCTATTGCCTGCCTACCTTTTTTTGTTGTCCAGTGTTACCTGTTTTCATAGCTCTCAGGGCAGACGTGAGTTTTGAAGGCGCTCATAACCTTTGGGTGCTCATAAGGTTTGATATACTCGAAAATGTAAATTGTTTTTGAAAATTTGGACTGTAAATAAATGGCTTACCTAATTAGCGGTGTGTTCTCTTAAGTATTAAAAAATACTTTTGCAGACAGCAGCTACAATGCTAAGAATTATCATTGTAGTTTAATGCTAAGTGTGCATTTTGTGTTACCTTTCTTCTGTATTAGTTCTTACTGAAATTGCAGGTGTTTCCTAAGCTCTTTTTTGGAAATGTGATAATTTCTGAACATATAAATACTTCTTTTGAAGGTCTTTGCATCAAAAGGAGCACAAAACTCTGAGTATTTAAATTCAGGCAGTATTTCACAAGGTAGGATAGATTATTCCTTTCTGTGGAAGTCTAAGGTGGATGACTTGGACAGGTGAAGTTACCAAAATGCAAGATTTCGCATTACTTTATTGCAAAGTCCAACTGGCTGCAAAATTATCGTTCAATTGATACTACTGTACATATTGTATTATACAATGTGTTATTAAATAATATGTCAAAGTAGTATGTTTACACAGATTGTGTCTGTATAAAAGTTACTTCTGATTAACTTTTTTAGATTTAATGTATGTACGTTATGGTAGTACACAATGCCACATGCTAAGTAATTTCTATCATACAAACTGCTAGAAAACATGTGCATAAGATATGCAATAGTAAATTCCATGAATGAAGGAAGATACATTTAAGGGCAGGAAAAAGGTCAAAATTCTTATTACTGATAAGAACAAAAAATGGTGTAATATTTTACTCTGTTCTGTTTTTATTTTTTTTAAGACCAAGCTGTGAACCAAACTGTGAAATGTTTCAATATTGAACATTACAATTAGCTTATATTGTATTAAAATCCATTAAGTATCTTATTACATGGTATATAAGATAATGAAGTGTCCTTCAAAAGGAATTCATTTGTCCTTGTGAGTGAAAGCTTTATAAACTCAGTTATATTTTTAGTACTGAGAATTTACTTTTAACCTAGTTAGCTATAATAATAAAGTTTAAAACTACTTTTTGACCGTGGAATACATTCAAACTCTGGAAATGCAAGATTATTTTATTCTAAAAAGTAATTTCCAAATTGCACAATAATTTTCCTTTTTAAAAAGGGCTTTCCATGGAGTTGGGCAAGTAAACTTTTTGTCCTGTTAGCTCTTAGAAAGTCAGATGCTGTGAGTTTTAGTTTATTCCTTTCATCAAATGCTTGTAGTGACCATATAACAGCTGGAGTTGAAATGCATCAAATGGGTGCTTGCACTAATATATATAATCCTATAAGCTATAAAGACAACCCAGAAGTAGTATGGCAAAGAACTGTCTGAACAAAACATTCAGTGAAACTTTGAGATGCTTATTTAATGGTCTCCTATTGTAGTGGTAGCATCTGAAAGGCACAGAAGTATCAGTTTTAAATAGACATATCATCTATATTTTTAAAATTTTTTTTTTACATATTACTGTTGCTTGTGTGTTGGTCAAGTGGTACATAATACAAAAACATAACATGTGAAAATGAATATTTTAACCTTTAAAATAATGAGCTACCTTTTATGAAGACAGCTCTATTAAGAGACTTCTGGCCTGATACACAGATCACTTTTCTTCAGTGAGCTTTGAATCAGATTTTTTTTTTAAGTGTTTAAGAACATTGCATGTTGTTTCCTTTAGTCTACTGAAATGCTTTTATATGTGGTTGTGTAAGTTTAGGGGTCGGGTGAGCACCATCAGATCTAAAAGTGGAAAATCCGCTTGCCTGTTTCGGCACATAAAACTGAGAAATTAATAAATATAATGGTGATATACTTCTTTCCTTTAAAAAGATGCAAATGTAAGTGCATAAATGTAATTTTATAAGCCTTCTGTAATACCATTGTTTTTGTAAACTACTTGCCTTAATATAAAATTTTCTGTTTCTGCAATCATTTTTTCCATTAAACATGGAAATGTTTTATATATCTTCCAAAACATATCTACCATTGCTCCAGTATTTATGAGTTTCTTAATAGTATTAACAATATCAATTTTGATAGTCTTATTCCTAACTGTAAATATATTTTTTAAAATGACGTGCAAAGATTTTATTTCTTTTCAGAAATGCGTTATTCTGTGAGAGGTTGATCCTGTTGTGTGCTTTTTTTTAAATTCTGCTTCAGAAGAGCAAATAGATGAAAAGAGAGAGAAACGCTAGCTAATCTAAATTGGGAAATGAAGAGGGCTTTTTTAAGCATGAAAATTTCATCATCTTGTCAGCTGGCAGAATGCCTGCTGTGTGGATTCACAAAGGCTAAGAATTACACTTTCATGAAATTTTCCTCACTAACTGCCCTGGTTAATTTGAAAGATAACCCACTGTTCTAATTCATTCCTCAATTGGGCGGTGCAGGTTTTATCTTTGATCTGACAAAGCATTTGTGTTAATCGTTTTGGCCCTCTACTAGACACTCTTGGGATTGTGCTTTTACAATAAATGTGTCTGTGATAGCTCTTTAGTCTATTATACTTACAATAGATCCATAGAACTGGTAATTAATTCTGTACTGCTTTGGAAATGGGGAAGAATAGGTGTAGCTCTGTCAAGTGCTGCTGGGAAGTTTGTTTAGCTAGTTCATTTTTGAAGTGTTACCCTCAGCCATCAGTGAAACATCCATGCTAGGGAATGGGTGAAAACTGAAATATGCAAGTATAAATGGAAAAACTGACCAACTTCTGTGCATAAGGGAGGGCGTAATTTGATTTATAGTAAGTGGATTTAATTGTTATGATGGAAAACGTTTGTGTTTCCCACTATAATAGTGAAATGCTCATTTTTGAGCACTTGGTAAATAAATGCCAACTCTTAGGTCCCCTTTTAAAAATCCCGGTAAAAATCAGTATTCACATCCATAAATTGAAGCTTATTCAGTATCAGCTGTTGATGTTAGTTTTGTGAACTAAAAAGAGCTCAATAAAAAAACACAGCACACTGTATATGCCATTTGAGCAGTAGTAAAATTCATACTGAACTGGTTGGACTAGGAAACTGTTGTCCCTGAAGCAGCAGTTTTTGGAATCTTGTTTTTAAATAGATACCTGTGGTATTATTAGTCATATATTTATAGACTAAAACTTGGTTTTATATAGATGCTCTTTATATGCTGTCTAGTTAATAGTGTATGGTATCTTTAGATCTTTTTATGTTTTTCAAAATGCATAAAATGATGCAAACCTTAAACGGGTTTTTGAAAATATTGAAAAAAATCTTGCTGCAACCTGTATTGCACTGTTTTTGTTTAATGGTCTTTTTCTAGTGGAGCACTGTAACCCGCAGACAGAAGTGAGTTTGAAGGCTATTGAACAGCGCTAAATAACTTTATACTGTTCAGCTGCAAAAATTCAGTGTTCAATAGCCCTCAAAATTTCTCATTTCTTACCTGTGGTGGGGTGGTCTACTGCTCGCACATTAGGTCGCAGTATAAAAGCATATTGGTACACTTTTCAAGATCTTTGAATTATTATATATATATATGTATTGCTGTTCTGACTATGGTATATGTCATCTTGGGTTTTGCATTAGTATTTTGCGTGCTTAAAAAGGTAAAAGATTTATAAACAAGATAATATTATGAGGCAATAGCGTTCACACAGGTTTGGGGATTGCATGGCATATTCGCTTAAGAGAACAAAGATGACAGGGCTCGTTGTGAACCTGGAATCTCCCACACTGCAATCAAGTGTATTGCCAACAACCCACAGGTGTACACCACATGAACAGGTGAAAATGTGATTGTAGACGATGGTGATGACTTTTGTAATCATGTCCTCGCAACAGTCCTGTCTTGAAAGCTTTTTGTGTTTGGTGGGTAGGTAGGGGTAAGAAGTTTCTTTGGGAGGAGAGAAAGGTGCTTAGTAGTGGCAATAGTACAATATTTTATTTATCGTTGAGCTAGTAGTACTAGAATGACATGGGCATGTGATGAGGAGTAGGTGGGGCCAGAAAATAGAAAGAATTGTGACACCAGCTGATGTGGTGGGCACAATCAGCTGGAATCTGCTGTCCAATTAACTCCAGTCATTATTTTGAGTTCTTCCTGTTTGTGTGGAAATGAGTTTCCGAGTCTTTTCCAAGTTTCAACTTGTATCACTGTCATTTTGGTTTATACATACAGAAACTGAGACCTTGATTTTTAGTACTGAAAGCTTCCAAGTCAAGGCAGAATGGAAAGCAATTGGAATGAATTCCATTCACAGTTTTCAGGGGACCTCAGAGAGGGAAGGGAGGCTGCCACTGGATTCTCAAACGTTTTCTCCTTCCCTCCACAGTAGCATTTTCTGATTCTTTCCTGGATTGGGATTGACAAATGGGTTGTATCTGGAATCAAGTTTTGGTTGACCAGGGGGAAATTAGAAATATCTTGATTATTGAACAAAGCAGTCAGTATTCTGCTATCTGAAAGCGTTATACATCTATCTTTGCTGATTTACTTTGTTTATTGAATAATAAAAGATAACCCTTTGGTCACCATGTGTAGTGCATTTTGGGGATGAGAAAGCAGTTATTTGTCACAGCATTCATAGCATCTATTAACTGGAATTGATTCACTATTACTGCAACTTCTCCATGATCTGCCCTGTAAAGGAATTGTTTGTTTTAGACCTACAGCATCAATATAATTTTTAGTGAAGTGTTTCAAAGTAATGATCGATACGCCTTTACAAAAGGTTTCACTCTCTTCATTGGATTTTACTAGCCATGACGGACATGCATCCGTCTCACTGATGGCTGAGTGAGGCTGAGTGTGACTCCCTGCGACTCCCTGCACTCCGAATTGTAGCTGCTAAGAATGAGTGAGCATCAGCAAAGGAGTGGTGTCTGTTTACTGTTGATTCTTCCTAGTGCTTAGTCCACAGTCTGGTAGTTTCCCAGGGAAGACTTAATGACACTAGATATCTCTCAACTCTTTGTAGAAAAGGCTCCCCAGGCTGGCCACCACATGGAACGGGTGCTAAGAAATGGGGATTGCTTCAGTAGAGTAAAACTAACTTTGTAATTTCCTCTGTAGGCAGAATACAGGAATGTAAGGGCTTGTTATCACAATAATTTGTCTGCTTAGGCTTATAAATGGCAGTATTGTGAAGATCATGTTACAGGAAGCGTGCCCAGAGTTAAATATGGTCATGGTTATGATTGCCACCAAGTGTGTAATGTTTACCTAGGTGATTGAATCACTCATCTAATAACAAGATGTTGCTGTCTTCAGAGGATTACAGAAAGCACTGGCTTTGAAGGTACTCTGCTGGAACTGATCTGTTGCCCCAGTCGAAGCGATGATGAATTTTGGCAACACTTGGAGAGCATGTTTGTGCTGCAGGATAGAGCTACGGTTGCAGCTCAGTGTATCTGATCTGGCTTTAAACTGACTATAGAGTATGTGGCTTTGGTGTACCAGTAGCAGTATTTGTTATGAGTTTCTGTAGCCAAGAATTTAAAATCTTGAGCAAATCTGTGCAGCCTGTGGAGAGGTCTGCCACAACTGTGTTATTAATAGTGCCTGAGCAAGCTACTTTGAGAGTAAATGTGCCCTCCTTTGGACATCTGAGATTGACAGAAGTGCTGTGGATGCTGTATAGCTTTGTAGGATTTGCTTCTTCTGAGACTATTTTAATAATGAATCATGAATCACAAGAGGATTTATGACAAACCACTGGTCTTGAAAGGATCAGCGGTTGTCTGTCTTCTTTTTACAATGGTTTTAGAGAGCCATTTTAAATCTGTTTAGATTTTTGTTATGTTCAATTTAAATTTTTGATGGAAAAGGATCTTACTAGTCTCTAATTAAAGACATGACAAGAAGCAGAATTCCAGGTAAACCAATTAAGGCTTAAAGTAAGTTTTAAAAGCACCAGTTCTCATGGAATTTTGATACAGTTAATGCCTTATACTATTATATCTTAGAACAACAAATTATTGAAATACCAAACCAGATTAAGTCTGTATTATTCTACAGAAACTTTTAATAGAGAACACATTATAGCCAGCTTGCTTCGGGGTGACGGAAGTTGACAAGGTCTGTTGGCCTTGAATACATGATGCTGGTTGACTGGTGTGTGTGTAACTGGCAGTGCTCACAGCACTCAAGCACCTTGCGTCCCTCAGGAGAACTGAGGTTAAAATCTGAAGCTGAAGAGACTACGTTTGCACTGGACATGGTTGTTTTCACAAGGATAAGTTTGTTTGGCATTCATGACCCAACAACGGTGTGGTTATCAGAAATGTTTTCTTAGAAGTCACTAACAATACAGAAATCCATGGTCCAGTGCTGATTTTAGACAGTGAAGATTACTTGCTTTAAGCCTTTTTAAAAAAAAACTGAAGTAGATCCATCTGTGGTAATTCAGAGTTGAATGGACATATTAAAGACCAAATTATGGAATGTTTTATAATAATTGTAAGAAATCTAAGTTACCTATCCTGAAGTTTCATAGTCTTTATTATGAACCTGCCTTCAGTTTTAAAAGAAAGCTTAAAATAAATTTTATAGTACTTGGGAAACTAAAATATTTTTTTACGTAGTTACTTTCTTTTGTGAACACTTCATTTGATGCTGTCTTTCATAGTCCACATTCCTTAAGATTATTGCGTAAGAAAATCATGGGGATTGGGAGGCAACAGGGCATACATGGAAAACTTCATCTTTGTTTTCCTCAGAATGCTTTTCCTTGGCATGGTGGGAATGCTTCTTGCAGGTGTTTATTTTTTCCTACCCTTAGATGTTAATTATTTTAATTTTCTGGTTTAAAGCAACTAAGGTTATAAAAAAATATTTCCAGTAACGTTTATTCACTGCTATATTTTTTGGTAAGCTATTCTTAGAAAAATTAAATAAGGTGTTCTGGGACAGAAGTGATTCCAGTGTGCAAAATTTCATCATATAGAAACTTTGTAGTTAGAAGGTTATTTCAAAAACATTCAACTTAATTTAAACAGCTGTGTAGTTCTTGTTGTTTTTTAGTATTTGGTGCAGCAAGAGAAAATGGATGAATGCATTCAAGGATTGAATGGATCAAATGGGTAGTTCAGACCTTTCAGATTGGTTCCTGGAAGTAAGTCAATGAGTCTGGGCACCACTATTTGGCTGAGCTTCTCTGCCTTTCTGTCTTCATTCATGTGCTTAGGGGTGGGGAAGGCAACCCCCTAGCTGAATGACACTTCTAAGGAATTATGTAAGTTTTTCTTTTACAGTGGCCAAGAGAAGCCTAAGCAGTACCAGAGATAATGCAACAAATTTTCTTTAAGATTTCCTATATCCTAGGAAACACCAAGGTCAATTCTAGCAGCCTAGGTTGTGTTAGAGTTGACATTCATTGCTCTGCTTGACTCACGAAACTTGTACTTCTACAGGTTTGTTTAAGTTTTATGAGCAACAGCTTTAAGAGCCAGTGAAGTTTTGGATTATCTGAGATTAAAAAGAGATGTTACTTCATTTTAAGTGAGAATGTTCCCATCTGCAGGAAGAAATGGCAAACTAGCATTACATTAGGCATGGCTTCATAAAAGGGCATTTGCTTCACTGTGCCCTGTTCAGAAGTCAAGGTGCAACACAGTCTCTGTTCTCTACAGAGTGCCAGTATTTCTTTCAGTGGATATATGCAAGTGGCTTTTTTTTTTTTCAATCCCTAGGCATTAGGAAAACAACTGCTTATATGCCTGCTTTAGCAGACAGTATGGTTTGAGTGCAGAACCTTGTTCCAGTGGGTAGTCAGATAGTGAAGCTGTGCTCCAAGACAGATGTTGGCCCATATGTACCATCCTATGTGTAGGTCTCTGTAAAAAGTCCATGAAGCTTATAAATCAGGTTGGCTGGATTTGTCTTCAGATTGTATTTAATTATATGGTATCTACTGATGGACTTTACTCCTACGTTTTACTGAACATTAGTTACTCTATTACTTTTATTCATATGAACATTTTTTTGGTATTGTCTGGGGTTTTTCTTTGTAAATTGAGCCTGGTGAGTTGGTAACTGCTTGTGCTTTAGTCCCACGCGTTCTGTGATGGTACACTTTTTAAAGGCTTTATTCTTTCTGAAGATGAACCTCCTCTCCCTATTTCCATGCCATGCTGAAGATTGTTGTCTCTTCAGTCTGCCCACAGCAGCAGCATCTTACAAGGAGGGGCAGGAGGGGGGAAGCTGTGTACTCCTGCTAAAACTGTGACAGCAGCTAAATGACAGTCTCTGTCACTTTCTTTCATCTGAAGAGTTTCACTATCCAGGTACGTTCAGCCTAGTAGATTGTGTTAGGCTTTGAATCCACAAATGTACAAGAGAGAAACATTTCTGAGATATTCCAAAGGTATACCAGGGTTCTACATTAAAATTAAGGGTCTGCAGAATTTGACAAGTAGATGCTTTCCTTCTGAATGAAATCACTATCTTTGTAAGTGGCATCTGCAAGAGAGGCATCAAAATCCACGACTATCAGTAAAGATCTCCAGATAGAAATGTTTATGCAGTGACTGAAGTATTTCCATCTAAAAATAAAATTCTCAGTTTCAGAATTGTAGTAGATACTCCCAATGTCTTGCATCTTTATCATCAACCTCCTATGGAACAGTATAAACAAAATGTTTCTTTTTATCTTTTTCCTTCCTGTATTGGTGGCTACAGTTCAAATGTGGAAAACAAGAAAGTATGAACTCCCAAATGGATTTCTTTAATTAATACATACCTCGACAAGAAGATCATCCCAGAGATTCATTTAACTGACATTTTTCTTGTGTTCTTTTTTCCTTCATCACTTGTCACACCATCTCTGAAGATTATAGGTGTGCACATGTTGGAGAGCATTTTTGTAATAATATGCTCTCCTTTCCTAATGAAAATACGGTTCATGTAGCAATGTTCTTCCTTTTACTATCATTTGATGGAAGTTTCTGTATTAATGCCTTCAGTTTGGATTATGTATATTTTTAATGTCTTTTTTAAGATGTTTGCATTAGCAACACTTAATTTCTGCAGTCTGCTACGCAAGTGAAGTATTTAGCGTTGTGCATATTTTACAGTTGGTATGTCTTAATTATTGTTTAAATTTCTAGAATTTACTGGATTTGGAAGAATTATCTGCAAGGACGAAATAGGAGGTGGAGTCAAGTGGAAGTGTATCCTCATCAACTCTGCAGTCAGCCCCCATTCCTTTGAGTGTGAGGCAACCCAGCTGTGAGGATTGCTGGCCACACTCTCATCAGAGAGAGAAAGGGGGGGTAGGGGGTAGAGAGAGAAAATTAGCAAGACAAAATTCCTCTCTATCAATCCTGTCTTTACACAAATTCAGACTTCTGAGTTCCCATACGTGAGAGTGTAACTTAATTTCCAAATTACATGATGAAAGCACATCTGTCCCAAAATTAATACCTCTTGAGAATATCATAATTGTATATACTGAAAATAATTAGTATCTGTAATTTGCAAGTCATAAATGTCTAATTTTTAGCGAAGTTGTTTGTTTCCATTTAAGATAAATTCTCAATTTAATATCCAAAGCAACATTTGACTATACTACAAAGGGGCCAGAATTGTTTAAAAACAGAGAACCCCCTCATCCCCCAAAATACAAAGATGCAAAATGGCATATGCTGAATTCTGCTGCAGAATATAGCATTAGATTTCTGCAAGAACTTTGTAATTACTGTAATAATTTTTATTGGATAATACATATTTTTTCCTCGAACTGAGGCAATTCATGCTGGATGATCTTGCAATAGAACTAACAGATACCAAGCTACCCATTGACTGCCTATCAAGCACAAAGATTGAACGTAGAATTTGAATTTGGTAGAATTTCTCCTTTAGTGTATATGTGTATGTGTGTATATATGTGTGTATGAACAGTAGCATTAAGATTAGTACAGCTATTTAGAAACATTAGATTGTTTTTCAGTAGTTCATGAAATGTTGGTGATGCTTTTTCACATTATTCTTTAGTATTTGCATCTGGTTTTTTATATTTGTTTGAAGGAAGCAATTAATCAAATTTCCCCTCCCTCCTGCTGCTTTCTGACCCTCTTTTTCTTTCTGTGATAAGGGATCAGTGTTTATACTGTCTTCTTCCTTAAATGGGGCATCTTTTGGGTATCACCTTGTTAGGGTTTTGGTTTTTAACCCAATCAGTGAAATAGCAATAATGGAGTAAATGGAATTGTGATAGGGTCCTTGAGAGAGTTTCCTGGCTGATTAATCACAAAGTAGTTTTAGGATCGAACATCCCTGCTCCCTCCCCAACCCTTCAGTGAGACCGAAATACCTTGTAGGGAATTCATAATTAAAATTCTGTTTGATCTGACTTGTCTTTGGAGACTTCCCAACAAGTGTAAGTCAGGCATCTTTAGGCCTCAGAATTAACAAAACAGGCCTATATTATCTGCCAAGATGTGGTCAGGGATTATGCCAAAGTTTTGTTTTCCACGTTTTCTGCCCAGTCCGTTTGTGAAGGGCATCCTGAGGCCAATGGCAAGATGCCACTCAGAAATCGGGTGTCATTCAGAAAAGAGCTTGAGTAGCAAATGCCTATTTGAGGATCATCTGAGATTGTAGTGAAAGTAAGGAAAATTATCTAAGAGTGATTACAAGCTTTCATAAGGAGAAGTACATTTAGTTTCTATATAAATTAAACCGGTGCCTTTCTAGCCACAGATCTATGCATGAGAAGCCAGCATCATAACCAAGGCTTAGTCTCATACTGATGGGGTCGGTGTGATTACGGGCCAGTTCTTCTTCCAGATCAGTGACATCTAGGCAGATCTTTTTCCCTTCCCTTCTCTCCACTCTCATCTTAATTGCAAGTGACTCTTTAGCTAGGAATTTTTCCACTTCCTCTAGTGGTGAGCCACTAAACTGTCTGGAATGGATCAGATGTGATATCACACAAGCAGGCTGTTAAAAACTATGTTTCAAAAGGAAAGACCTTCAGAGTCAGAAACAGAGGCAGCATGACATCCTTAAATAGGTTTGTGAAAGAAAATGCAAGATATACCTCTCCAACTATGTGGTAGGTTCTTAAAATAATTTCTTCTAGCAGACTCCATTAGTAGTTTTTAGGGTATTCCAACTATGTCTGAATAGCAATATTAGGAAAGGAGCTTTGCTTTTTATGTCTCTTAAGTGTTTTTGAACTCTTAGGGCACCTTTAGTCTTTGGAACTGATGTGCTAGAGCATTGTCCTGCTCATGGAAAGTGATGGAGTTGATGTTTGGGAAACGTCATTCCTAGTGGTTAGAAGTGTGATAAACTTTAAAATGTGCCCCCTGGTTTGCCTCTCACTTGAGGACTATCTCCTGAAAACTGAGGAATGAAAAATCTGCCAGTCTACAAAGCACTGCAAGAATCTAGTCTTGATGCTGAAAGCATTAAGGCTAAGTACCCATCCATCTTTACGCAGATCCTGTAACTTTTGACATTTACAAAATTTAGGTGACGGCATATGAGATAATTTCAGTTGCTGGTATTAATCTTCAATGATCTCCACCAGTGGTCTGAATGAAAATAGATACCTCCTGGAATTATCCATATCCTCGAGTAATGATTATTTAATATAACATCCTTCCTCCCCAGAGAAAATAGTCCTTGCTGTTAGCTTCCACTCACGTTTCTGAAATGGAAGCAAAACTGGCCCTGCCTGCGTGTTTCCTCATTCGACACGCAAAGAGGTCGGCATTCAGTACCGATGACGCAGAGAAACTTTCTGGGCAGCAAAACATTGAGACTGAAATCACGGCACAGTAGAGATATATTTTTTCCTGGTACTGAGCCTTTTAAGCTTCTGTTAAGGTTATTCTTGTGAAAAGAGCACTGAACGCAAAAATGTACGGGACGAGAGAGAGCCTGAGGTGGGACAGAATTGTCCCAGCAGCAGGGAATTTTGGGGGAAGAGATGACAGTTCACCTTCTGTGAAGAGCTGAGGCCCAACAAGAAGTGTCAACTCTTCCTCTCCCTTGGCAGGGCAGCAGACAAGTGAGCTTGGGAACTCTGGAAGATGCCTTTATACTCTCATCTTGTTGCTTTGGTTGAACATTTAATACCTTCAGTTATGTCACGAGGGCGGTTAAAACCGAGTTAAAATTAAATCCTTGAATGAGTCACTATGTTGCAGTTTATTTGGTTACAGAAAATGCGAGTCCACAGATAACGGCAGCCAGTTGATTGGGAGAGGAGAAAAAACCACTGCCTGCCACCAGAGGAGAAGCTATTGGACTATCTTAATGTTTTACTAAAATGTTACTTTCATGTTAGTACTTTGCAAGTACTTCAGATACTTTGTTTGCAGGTGGTCTTAAAAGGGGTGCTAAAATAGTAATCTAATTTAAGGGTTAAAAAAATCAAATTATGCTCCGCTCTCTTGCCACTGCTTTATTATTTAAAATATTTGACTTTGGTACCAAAAGAACAAAAATCTACTGTGAGCTGTGGATTCATAGGAAACAAATTGCTTTTGCTGACACATCAGCTAAATGGTTTAGGAAAGAAGCCACACAAAGGCTCCTTTTGGATTATAAAAGTTGTTTTTAAAAAGTGTTACACATTTAATGAGTGTGTCTGGCTTGACTTTTTGGGCAAAAGTCAGCTTCCTCAGAAGAAACCGGTAAAACATTTGTCTTGTTGGACAAAGCTGTCTCACCTTTGTGAGATACCAGCACAGACACAGTGGTAAACAAATTCCTTTATTCCCTGTTCTGTATTGTTACTCTCCATATTGACTGCTCAGTAGAGCAGTCTTCCATACCTTTCTGTTTCCAGAGTTGTGTTATCAACACTAGCTGCCATCTCAACATACCTTTTTTTTCTGGTGATGAAATTATATATACTGAACTGCCTAAAAATCAACCTTATTCTCAAACATTTAAGCATATCTAATAATAGTATTTCATTATTATGGCTAATGCTTGAAAAAAATAGAATTTTAAGACTTTTTTTCTGAATAGGAAAGTAGTAAGGTAATTCTTCCAGCTGCTCAGAGTTAGGAAGTTACTGCTAAGTTGTTAAATGGGAGAAAAATCTTCCAGACTACAAGACATCTACTTCATTGAAGTTGTGTTTAATACCAAGTTAGCTTGAATAGGAGGTGTTTCTTACTGAACAATTACTTGGTTGCATTACCTAAAGGAAAGTAGACCCTGGTGGTGTTTCTTTTTAATTGCTTTTTTTTTTAACCCAGCAACCATTGTTTTTTTAGAGCAAAGTGGTGTTAAAGCTATCAGATTATGAAAGCTCTGCTGTTTTTTCAGAGAGCCTCGAGCCATCCTCAGCATCTTTCACAAGAGGAAGAAAAGAATGCGCTTTCCTTGAACTTAACAGTTTGGGCCATTTTCTGTAATCTGGTAAATATAAATTGTACCCTGATTATCCATCTATGCTTATCAAGCATGTTTTAATGGATGGATGAATGAGTCAAATCCTATGGCATGGAAATATACAAATATGCAAAATATGGGTCTAATTATAAGGCTGCTAAATTTACACAAGGTCAGGTAAACAAGGCATTATGTAATGATTATTAATTGTTAATAATGCCTTTGACAAAACACATTTCTGCTCTGAACACCTAATGTTTTTGCCTGTTTCATTATATGAAACAGACAAATTGATCAGCTATTAGAAAAAAAAATGACATTTTCTCCTTTCTTCTACCTCCCTTCCATAATTGCTTAATAATTATTTGCGAGTAGTGAGAATGGTACTGTTCTGAAAAATAAAAGTACATTCAACAGTTATGTATAGAAGTTCCACAGTAAAAACTGAATACATTAATTAACATTTATTCATTGAATAAATGAATAAATTCATTAACAGATAACTTTTTTCCTCATAAGGTAGTATTAGGAGCATAGAAGCTCCTACAATCTGTTGTCCTATGTGATGAAAAAGAACCAATTTTTCTGTTTCAGAGTTATCCTTTGAAACTGTTTTTAATTTTTAAAAAGTGCTCAGTCTGTCCTGCCTTAATTCTGTTGCCCTTCACCCTCATCTGTGTACCTTTTAAACTTACCTTCCACTTTTGTCTTGTGTCTCTTGTCCACTGTGAATGTTTGTCATGTGGCTGTAGGACAGATGAATATGAGGAAAAGGAGAGGAGAGAAACAAGGCTGAAATGTGAAATATGAGGTTTCATTGTTAAATGAAACTAAACAAAATATGCAAATACAAATTTACTTTCTTTGCTAGATACATACTTTTATATTGGGTTTTAAAGTTGTGTGAACAAACACTAAATTTGGACAGGAATGGTGAAAGAGGTTGCAGGTAGAAAAAAACCTATCTATAATGCATTTCATAGTTTTGCCTGAAATTTTTCTCTGCTTTCGCAAGTACAGTCCTCTCCCATTGCAAACTCCAGCAGCCCTAACTTTCTTTCAGCACTACCACTTGCTTTCTGTAGCGCTGCCACAATCCTAAATAACACATTCTGAAGACAAAATACGTTTAAACCTCATGAGGAATCAAATACATTTGGTTTAAATACTGAGAAAGATGTTCAGTCTTTCATGCTTGTTAGGTCATTGCAGCCCAAAAACATAGGCTAAGTATTAACCTATGAACAAAGAAGTTTTATTTAATGAAGGGATTTGCCCTGTGTAGTATTGGTCTCTGATTTTAGCTGAATGCCTAATGATTCAAGGAACTCCCTCAAAGACATTTTTTTTCAATAAAACATTTGTTAGGATATGCAAGTTCCCTGTTAGTCTGCTGAAACTGGAAGTGTTCACACCTGCACAACTGCACAAGTCTACTGCACATACAGCTTCTGTATGGCGGCACTTGGTGGCAAGGAGTTCCAAAGGCTATTTGATAGTGTCTAAAATATTTCTATTTTTCACTGCTGTGGTTTTGTCATCTTTTGAGCTTCACTGAAATTCTATTTTGAATTGCAAAGAAAGGTAAACAAAATAACAAGTTTATCATCGGTATACTTCATTGTCTGCATTTCTAGGCTTTCTTTTGTCAACTTCTGTTTTCGTCAACTGTCTTTTGCACTCCTTTTATTCCTCTTTTGCCATGATAGTGGTGGCAAAACTAAGTATCAGCAGGCACTGATGTTCACTGATGTGAACTGTGGTTTTGATGAGTACACAAAGGCTATAGCTATTTATCAAAATCCTTTTCATCTTTTATGTTTCTCAATATCCAAACATAGAATTGCTTAACATTGTTTTTAGCACTGCAGATGTTCAAACTTATGGCAGGTACTGTATTAAATGCGTTTCAACTCCTATTAATTTGTAATAAAAATCGTTCTTTAAACTAGTCAACTTACCTTTTTCGTGATAGATTTACTTTTTGTAGCATGCTTGTGGTCTCTCTGAGGTTGTTCTTTATTTTTCGAATGTTTGTAGAAAGTGATGTTATTTCACTATACCTGGTGTGTTTATAACCACTGGAAAATTTATCGTATCATACTTTTTTTTCGTATTTATAGAGCTGGTTTTGTTGCCATTCTTTGCATTAGCTGCTTCTATCTCATTTTAGTGATGTACCCAGGATTGTAGACAGCAATTTAAGCGAGGCCTCTCTGCTGCCTTTATACAGAGAATGATTACTTTTAGTCCTTTGTTCAGTTTTTTTTCTCTGCTGCTTTCTTCTCGTTCACTTTTCCTTTTGATTAGTGTATTATTTTAGCATAATTTTTGCCTTTCAGCATCAGTCTCTCACTGTGAGCTAACATTTATCATTCTCGTATCTCTTCTCCCTTCTTCCCCAATATCACCAGTATTATCCGTGCTGGGTTTTATATTTATGCTCTTTTATAACTTTGTATTTATCTGTTGCGTTTCTGAATCTTTCCTATTTTCCACTCTTGTAAGAACTTCTTCCAATTTATATGTTACTGTCACCTAAACAGTTTCTACTGTTGATTGTTTTGGCTCTGAGCAGAAAGCCTGGGTGGCAAACTGCCTTATAAGCTTAGCAGAGGCTAAACTTTTCCATCTTGCAACACAAGGAGCTCTCAATTCTGATATGGATTATTTGTCTTTTCTCCTACGTCAGTGCTAAAGTAAGTTTGGGTTCTTGCTGGCAAATTGAGTTTGTTTGGGTCAAGCTGACCTCCATGTGAGATCCCAGAAGACTGGTAGTTTCGGGTTTTTGCAGGCATGTAATTCTTGGTTTTCTAATGTTGCTCTTTTATAATGTGGAACTAGTACCAGTAGGTAGATTCTATTAGCTTAGTTCTGTTACTTTCTGTAAATTATTGAAGTGATCACTCTTCTCACTGTTTAAAAAGTACCTATGAATGTTCACATATCCCGAAGGCTGTTTGGTAATTCAGAATTGTTCTTTATTTTACAACTGTGGTACTACAAACAAAAGTATGGCTACATAATTTGATTGCTTGGACCACGCTTGGGGCAATTTTGGCCACTGGTTGGATTTTGGAGCTAGAGTGGATTTTTTTTGTTTTTATTTTTTTTTTTAACTAATTTCAGTAAAGGTATATAGTGCATTGTAACTGATACATTTTTATTTTATTCCCCTTCAACTTTTATGCATATTGATAAGTTTAGTCTGTTTTGCAAATACTTACTAATGCTATAATACATTTTCCCATATCTCCCTTCTCAAATTTTTACTGTTATTGATTGAAGATTCAATTGAGAAATGTGTTTAGAACCCTGCTTTCTGTGGTAATCATAGAAGTCAGTGGGAAGACAAGAAAATTGTATTGAAAGAAATTGTGTGCGTGTGTGTTTTGTGTTTCAGCATAGATTATCTCTGCCAAAATAATAGCTGTCATTTTGTTCTTGTTATATTAGTGGCCTGTAGCTTACTACTACCCTTTTTGCCGTGCTTTTGTCCATTCGTCTATTTGTGAGTAGAAAAATTTTGTGAAGGGCCATAATTTGGGGGCTTTATTATGCTAATAAAATCAATATTTTGTTATCTATTTAAATTAAATATTCCAAGATGGTGACCCCACTCCACCCTAGTATCAAAGCTGCAGACCTTAACATTCAGTGACTTTGAAACTTGAGTTCTGTTTAGAATTTCATGTCATGCCTGTCGCAAGAGAAAAAGATGGAAAATGTATACGCTGAGCCTATAGGACTTCCTGCAGTGCTTATTAATCCTTTATGGATCATTTGAAATGTTTCTAGTTTATTTAAGCTTTGCTGCCTGTATCAGATTGTTCCTGCAAAAAAAGGAGAAAGTGATCATGCTTTGAATTTTTAAAAATGATCTCACTTTCAAGCAAAAGCACTTTTATGCTCCATTAGAGTTGAATTTGCCAAACTCTTACATCGCATTAACACAAGCTTTACTGGATAGATAAACGTGTTGTTCAAAGACTGACTAGAACTTTACCAAACTGCATATTAAGATTTTGTCCTCTTGCCGTTTTTGTCTTGAATATTTTCTTCATGCAAATGGGCGGAGAGGCAGAATTATTTCATTTAGAAGCTGTGCAGCACAGTTTTAATCTCTTAGGACAGCAAATAGGGAAATCAAATTTAGTAGTTCAGTATAAGACTAGAGAGTCTGGTAAAGCTGCTAAGCGTGGCATCCTTCTTTTGTGGACAAGTATTCAGAGTTTATATACGCTCTGCTTTTTGTGTTTTGATGCTGTTTTTAAAATAGGTGATAGAGTTGTAGAATAAATGCATTATGATTTTTAGCTTGTAAGACAAAAACAAACCTCTGGATCCACAGGCAGGAGGTGAAAACTCTGGGTAAACTTATCCTGGTGGCAAATTAAGCAATAGTCTGCAAATGGAATCCACCAGCACAGAAGTGAGTTTACCATTGAATTCACTGCACTTCACAGCAATACAGAGACCAGCAGGTCCCTTTGTAGGAATGGTCTGAAGGTTGAAATATCCGTGTTTTCTATTTTCTGGGATCCTTTCCTCTCAAAATATATTTTCCTTTGTCTAATTAGTAATTGTATTTACAGGTGGTTTTGTTGTCTTGTAAGTACTATTTTCAGGGAACTTTTTAATTGTTGTGTTTGCCAGTTAGGCCAAGTTCTTTAGGATAATGTAGGTATGATATCTCTTAGTTTTCCTGTTTCCATAATATTTTAATATGCTCTCTGCCCAGAATTATGTTTTTCAGGCATGGGTTATATGAACTTTCTACCTTAAAAATCAGTAACTTCACAGCAAAATGGAAAATTGTTTGTTGTTAGTCTCTAAAAAGTCTCTTGTAAGAAGTCACATTAAATACTGGAATCTTAGCTTATTTCTTCAGTCTCTGTTATTTCATGTGTTTTATAACATAGGAGTAGAGATTAATATCAATATGCAGTAAAAACATCTTTTATATGTTTATGTGCTTTTACAAAATGCTTATTGTCATAGTAACTGGGGGAGTCTATTAGGTTAGTATATTTCTTTAAATGTTTCTAAAACATACATAAGTATTCTCCACATATTACACCAGAAAATTTAAGTGTCTGGTTTTTCAAGGAGGCACAGACTTCTTGAGTGCCCATGCTAGGATATTCTGTGTGTGTGATCATTATTCCATTGGAAAAAGAAAACTCAAAACCAGACAAAAAAAAAGGAAGCAAAATTATTTGGAATATCAGCTTAAACTTTCAGACATTTTGTGGTTTTGTGTGTGTGTGTGATCTGACTTGAATTTTAGTCAAAGGAAATTAAAAAAAAAAGAAAATTTAATTTTTATATATATGTATGTGTATATGTGTTGCATATGTAAATATATATATAGCACTTATGTATCTGATGGAATCTGGGAAACAGTTGGATTTTTTTCCTGAAAATATAGACTAAATAATCTGAATTGTTCATAGTGTTTGCTTTTAATTTTCTATCCCACTTTTCCCATATTCTGACCTTTCTCATTCGTCTCTATTGCTGTCTTCTTGAGTTTTGATAAGTTAATAATGCCTGAGTTGTGCTAAAGCTAATTTAAAAGAAAAAACCCTTCAAAACACTCTAATATGAGTGAAAGTGTTGTCACATGTTATAGACGTTCCTGGCTTAGAATAAACGTGTCTAGTTTAAGATAGGTATTTGAGGAGGGAAAGATTTAATTCATAAAGATCAGAGGTAACTAATTGGAGAAGTCAAGGTAAATTATTCTGGTTAAAAATACTGGATGATAAGGGGTTGTCGTAGACATCTTCATTTTGCTGCAGATTACTCTTTCTAAAGATAATGGTCTTCACTGAGTCATACATCAGCCTCTACAAATGGTGTAGCAGTCTTTACTGTAGTACTTAGGCAACTGTATTGGCCTAAGGTGGAACTTGATCTTGCATGTTTCTTGTCACGCAGGATGAGAAGAGAGGTTCTACCAAACCTTCTTCATGTTCCCTTGCATTACATCTGTTAAGAAACGCTTGCCAACCAGCCCAAAGGACTTGGTGCTGATAATATGGGATGGGATAGGAGAGGCAAAAGAGGGATGAATTGCATTCAGGGGTTATTTGGTTGGAGGGTTTTTTTGTTGTTGTTTTTCACTTTCCCAACCATATCCCCTAATGATATACGCCTTTGATGGATTGGGTGATGTTTTCTTTTAATAAATTAACGTGTTTGCCAAAAGCATCTTCAGCTGTCTTATGGAGCCTTAATGTTTTTGTTTTGTTTCTCTCAGGCCCGATTATCTGAAACTTGTGAACTATTTTGTGGTTACATTAATCAAGTTTGTTTCTCTCTTAAATAGTTCTGCCGCCATTCAGTGTGTCTTGCATTAACTCGTATTACTTCCCATCTGTGATAGTAATAGTCATAAGTTAATATCTCAAAAAAGTGGAGACCATCCTTAGGACTGGATTCGGTGTTTCTCAGGCAGCATGTACTGCTCTCCTGCAGCTGGTCACTGGGAATTCATCAGCACTGAACTTCTGCAGTGCCAAAAGCCATAATCAACTAACATTCATTGAAACGCATTTTAAAGGGAAAGATTTTGTTTCCTTTATCCATCACCTAGAGCTCTCCTGAGAGTGACTTACTCTAAGAAACAAACATAAAGTAGCTCTGACTACTTCAGGATGAATTACAGTCAGTTCTGAAGGCTATGGAGAATTGGATAAACATTGGGAATTTGGGGGGGGGGTTGCTGATATCAACCTCAACTAACCAGTATGGCCACCCATTTGTTCATTTTAACATCTAGCTTAGTATGAAAACAAAAATTCATGACTTACATCCTTTCCACATCTAAAATTATTTCCTAACCAATTATCATAGAATTATAGAGGAATTCAGCGTGAAAGGGGCATCAGGAGGTTGCCTGGTCCAGTTCTTCACTTCAACGAGGACTATCTTTGAAGTTAAGTCCAGCTTCATAGTTGCTCAGCACCTTGTCCAGCCGTGTTTTTTCCTCGCATCCTTGGTCTGGCCTTCCTGAAGATGTCGTAGCTGTCGCAGCACTGCATCATGCACTGCCCCATGTGCCACATCTCTGCAGTCACCACAAGGTCACAGGTTTCTAAGACTGTGCACAATCTTCTAATTCCTCTTGCTTGGTCCCTGTGCTCCATGTCTTTGTGTAGGGGCACTTGAGATGGGCTCTGAGTTGTGCTGCATTCAAGGGGAACATGGAAGCTTCTCAGTCGTGCTGTCCCCTGAGTGTTTCGTCACTGCTGCTTGTACTGTGACTTCTCTCCAGGCTTTGGTCACCATCCCAAAAAGATCTAGCTTAAAGTCATCCTCATTAGGTTAGCAAGCCTGATGGAAAAGATGCTATTCCCCTGCTTCGGCAGATGGATCTTATCACTTCCCATCCTTTTACTGAGGAGAGGCAAAGGATCACTTCCCTTGACCTGCTGGTAATGCTCTGCCGTATGCAACTGAGGATGCTATTGGCCTTCTCTGCCACAATGACATGTTGCTAACTCATGTTCAGTTTGGTATCCACCAGTTTCGTGTCATCAGCAAAACTCGCTGAGGGTACACTGCCACGTCATCCAGATCATTGATGAAGATGTTGAACAGGACTGGACCCCTGGGCTACCCTGCTACTTACTGGCCTCCAACTAGACTTTGTGCCATTCATCACCACCCTCTGGGCCTGGATGTTGAGCCAGTTTTAGATCCACCAAGTTTTTCCTACCACTGGCTCATATTACTACTTTCTTCTCTAGACTTAAGTTACATTATGTCACCTGTGCTTTTCTCCTATTAATTTATTCACCAAGTCAACTCTGTCTTCTTTTTTGATGGCAAGAGATGGCTCTTCAAGGTTTGTTGCTGTTGCGGTTTTTTTCAAGGTCTTGAAGCATTGTTTATGGCTCTTCAGTGTACCAGTTATTTTTCTTTTTTTCTTTTTTTTTTTTAACTCTTTTCATCAGGACTGCATGTGCTCCAATATAATTCTCAGCAGTACCTGTGAAGAAATTCACCTCAGTACTCATACACAGTTCTTCAGTATTAAATTGCCACATTTTGCTATGTCTGCCTTTAAAGCTTATGTTGAGTAACTTATCTACCATGAATCCTTTTCAGCTCATAATTTGTGGCACACAGTATCCCCATTCTGTAGATGTGAACTCTAGTCTTTATTCCCAGTGTGTCATTTTTGTTTCGCTGTACTAACATGTATTTTGTTTTCAGTGAGCACAGTTTACCAAACCAATTTCCTCATGCATATAATTATTTGCTGTTCTGCTTTTGTCATCTGTAAAATTTTATCTGAATTGATTTCTCTCTTCTGCTAATCACCGATGTAAATTTTGAAGAGTGTGAGTGTAACCTTTTCTTTGTGATACATCACCAGAATCCCTCTCTATCCCATATTGACGAATGCTTACTTGACTGCCATCACTTTGTGTCTCACGGACAATTGATTTTTTTGAGACACTTCAACTTTGCACCTCTTAATCCATTTCTCATGTACTTTATTAACACTGTGCAATGCTAATTCTATTGCAATGTCCTTTGGAGGTAAATCAAACGCTGTTCAAGAGATTAATTATAGTACATCTGCCTTTCTCAGCCATACTTGTAATCTTATGAAAAAAATGGACTGTTGTGCTTGGTTGAGGCTGTTCTATATGAAAACATATTGGCTGATGCTAATTACATTCCCGTTCTTAAATTCTTGATCGGTATTTCGGTTGTTTTTCCTCAGGTTAATGTTAGACTGATGCATACAAAGAGTTGCATGAATCATTCTGGTTTACTTGTGTAACTATTTTAATGAAAATTAGCATTTGGGTAGATACATGGGTCTCGGTCTTTTGAAGTAGCTTCGAGTGTTGGGAAGTCCGGCAAGTAACGGATCTTCTTGGCTCTAATAGTACAATGAAGTTCGGGCATTTGTTATATGAATATGCTGAATTTTGAAGGCCTATTAAGTATTTTATTACTAACAAACCAAAAGATAGTCTTTCGTCTTTTTTTGCTACTAGACTGTACTAGACTTTTCCAAAATACAGGAAGAAGTTACACTTCTGGTTTTTTGTGCTGTAAACAATTTTGGTTTTTCATCACTTTGACTCAGTTCTATATTCTTATTTAATACCTGTCTTAATTTTTCTTGTCAGTGTTCTCCTTCAGAAAACTTGATGTATGTCAGCAGCTGTCTGCTTTCAGTCTCCATTTCTTACACATCTGTTCTATACATTTTACCAAGTTAAAAATTTCCTTGTAATTTTGCTTACCTTAAGAAAAAGGACTTTCAAGTTGATTGGAACTGTTCTTTTACCCATATAAAATATAGTCGGGTCATAATACTGGTTGCTAAGTAGTCACAGTGTTCTACTCCAGTCATTTAATTGTCTTTACCCGAGAATTTCTTTCAAACATTTTTTCGTTAACTGTTCTCTCTAGATTTTAGAAGATACTAGTTCTAGAGACTTGGGGCAACATGTGTCTCCCACAAATTCAAAGCAGCAACATTTTTCTAGCAGATAGGGAGTCACAAGTAACCTGCTCTGCTCTCAAGAGGTTGCAGCTGGAAAAGCACTCTCGGGCCCTACTAATTTCAGTATTGAGCTGTTGACTTTAAAGGCCTTGCAGGTCTCAGTAGCAGGTAACCTTTTAAAAAAGAAAGGCTAGTGGCTCTGTAGAATCATTCTTTACCTGCTGTTATTATGCAGTTTGTTCTTCTTGAATGTGATTAATTATTTTTTTTAGTGTTAAGCTAAAAAAAATCTCTGCAACAAAATCCTGTTTGTTTTGCTTGCTGTGTCTGTTACCAGTGTATAAGCAACAGAAAACAGTCTCTTCCCCATTTTCAGGTCTTTTAGTTCAATGAGTTTGTGACAGGAGTGTATTTCTATTGAGTTGGCTGTTTCTTTTAATGCTTACACAAGAACATCAATTGCTAAAGGTCCATCTGGTTACTTTAGTTGGTGTCTAGAACAGCCTACCTCAACAAACTCCCTGATGTCTTCTGGGCCAACCATTCCCCTCAAAGCAGGTCCAACTTTGATGTTAGGTCAGGTTGTTCAGGGAGGTTCCACAACCTGCAATGCCACTGTGAGAGCAGACAGGTCGGTTTTGTGCAGCCCTTTTTTCTGCTTTTAAAGTGGCCAAATTCATCTTCAGTGGTCAGGCAGACAGTTCCAGATGGTCATGTCCACTTCTTTGAGAAAGGAGTGGTACTGGCTGGCTTCACATCAGTCCATTTGGAAATACTTTTAGTAATCTGTGGCTTATGTATTTTGTTTCTATCCGTATGAGTTGATATAAGTTGTTATATATTGGAGGGAGTAGAGAGGAGGTTGGCTGTGTATCTGGGACCTTTTAGTTTGAGACTCAGCAAGAACATCATCAAGAACAGCAGCCAGTTGATTGCGCTGACTTGTTCTTTGTATTTTCTTTGTTGCTGCTATTACTTCTTAAAAAACAAAACAAACAAAACCAATCACCACCACTTCCTATTGTTGTTCTTTCTGAACACTTGTCCTTCTCATTTATTTCGTACTATCCTCAAAGCATTTTTTAATAACATTTATTGTGTATTACATTGGTGTAAGTTTTGAAAATGTAAGCGTTAACATTTTAATACATCGCCACATTTTAGGTGTCTGGCTTGCCATTCTGTATGCCAAATCTGTCTGAAGCAGAGTTCTAGCTGAAGTTTTAACCTAAAATGAATTAGCATTTTTTCAGGACTAAGGAAATATGTTGTTTCTTTCTTGAACTAACCCACAACAGCTCTTCTGAGATGCGCTTGTTCCTTTCTGTCTTCAGTTATGGGTCCTCAAAGTTGAGCAGATCAGCCTAGATTTCTGAGTGCTTTCTGTTCGTCATGGCAAGCAATAGATACGCCCAACTTAAAAGCCCTTGAAAAGCTTAATTATTAATAGAAAAGTCTATAAACTCTCACAAAACTCCTTCTCCCTCTAACGTTCATGATCTCTGGTCTGCATCTGGACAGTGTGCTGTGTATGGAGATTTCCCTTCAAAAGATGTTTGCTACTACCGTGGAAATTGATATGGCATTGGGTACTAGGCGCTGCTGAAGAAATCGGTCTCTCCTAAAGAGGCAAAGACTGTGCAGCCTGCCTGTAGTGGGAAGGGTAAATTAAGTCAAGGCCGGGGGTAGGCAGAACAAGAGCTCTCTTTTCAAGAAGAGTAGACAGATCTAAGGGAAAGTTTGTGGGAGACCTAAGAGGACTTGCAGGAAAGAGTTGTGGGCAGGTGTTGAAAGTACCTACAGAAATGGATGGGTAGCTGAGGGGAGACTAAGGAGGAAGCCTGACCATCTCAGAACGCTTACCAAAAGGTTTTTTGAGACTTTTGAGTGTCTTACTTGATGTTCATTTTAATTAAATAAGAGTAGCGGGAAGAAAATGGAGCCATTTAAAGTGGAGTTAAGTAGGGCAGCGTATGTTTATTATCTCAGAACAAAGTATGCTACACATATATTTTAATTACTCCAAAGTGTTACAAAACCAGAAGTTGCATTTGAAGTGTACACATCTTGTTACATGAACCTGCCGTATGTCCACCTAACAACTACATTTATGCACAATATTGATCATCTTCAGGAGGAATGAATGGGAAAGGGGACAATCTGATGTAATGTTTAATGGAAGCCCACTGGCATGAGAGTGCTTGAATTATAATCACTTTCTTATTGCATGATACTGCAGTAAAGCAGTGTTAAAGTTGTTCAGGTGACCTTGCCATACCTGAAAAGCAGGTGCTGTGGCTTTGAAGTCTTTAATATCTGGCTGTGAGGAAGCATATGTATTTCATCTTTCCTTCCTCTTTTCTACTGGTTGTCTTATGTCATCCCATGAAAATCCACCTAGCTTTGAAAATTTTACAAACCTTTAAGAATTTTTTTTCAGTACAGAGCAGGGGCTAGACATGATTTTTAAAAAAATGATTGCAAGAATTGAGTATAGAGGAGTAAAGAGACTAGAACTGGCACATGAGACTGGAGATGGAGTTGGGTGAAACTAAAAGCAAAGAAACTGAATTGAGTGGAATTGGCTGAATTTGAATACCGCATATCTGCTGGATAAGTACCTGGCTGGGCAGGTAGGCTTGACATAGTGTGAGGAGGCAGGCATAGATTAAGTTCACCTGTGAAAATTTGGACAAGAGAAGCAAGCAGTTATATTTGAGTGTGATTGGTCTAATAAAAAGAGTATGAGAAAATTCCTAAGTCTCTGCTTGCCTCTGTTGATGAATAATGGGCAAAATGTGTACCTTGCAGAGAAGGTGGAAATTCACGGTTATTATGAGTTACTCTGTTTATTACAAGCAGCAAAATCTGTGTATTCCTTTGAATCCTGTTCTGAAGAAGAATGGGCAGAAAGATGGAACTTCTAATTTAGAAGTAGAAGAGGAATCCTGATACTTCAGAGTTGGACATTTGAAAGTTGAAAAAAATCCTAGAATGAATAGTGCTTACTTAAGTTTAATCAAGGCCATTTATGTATGTTATCCCATTCTCTCTTTTTTTCAGTACATTGCAGCCTATAGGTTGGCCAGCACTCACTCCTTAGATGAGCAGCTAGTCTATGTTTCACTGCATTGCTTAGTGCATGCCCTTTACCTTACTGAGTACACACTCTGAAAATTTACTGAAAGTTATTTATTTTTCTCATGGAGTTTTCTGTGTCATGCTTCACTATAGGAGCAAGTGGCTCTTAAGGAACATCTTTACAAGAGCTGTGTAAAGCAAGGGGACAAATTATTGTTTTCATTTCTCAGAGAAATGAGGCGTAGGGGAATGAACATCAAACGTGTCCATAAGTTTGGGGGCCGAATTTGTGAAGCAAAGGAGCTGTGTTGTGTAACTACCCAAAGCACAGCTTTCGGGTTACTGTTGAGTCTACTCAAAACTTCAGCAGTGTAGACCTCCAAATTTCACTGAAAACAGACTGATTCCTCAAGTGATCGTCACTTGTCAGTCCTTTTGATAAACTGGAAGTGACTTGTCCAGCAGCATGAAGAATCGTGTAGCAGAGGCACAGAATATGTTTCAGCTCCCTGGGGTGAGATTTATTTGCCTTCAGCACTCTTTCCATTTCTTTCATTTTACTACATACTCTCCAGTGTTCACACTACACAGGGATGCAGCAGTAGTGTTACTCGCTTTGCAAGCCTGTTTTATCCTAGTGGCAATCCAGTCCTTTAATGAGAATTAAAATATAGATGTGGTCCTTTAACTATAAATTGACACATGATTTGTATGTACAGGGAACTGAAATGAGGATTACACTGGCTTCTGATTGCGTGCTTCTTGCAGCTTAATGTATTTTTCATGTACTCTGTATGTGAACGTAACAGTGAGAGCATCCATTGCTGAAGGATGCCATTGCATTTTACAGGAACCATATGCATACATCGCATGAACGAATTTGGCCCATATAGAGACATAACTTGTTTTTATTAATGGTGTTATGAAAATTAAGCTCTCAACCATTCAGTTAGTTCACTGTGGCATAATAGGTGTTTCAGCACAGAACTCATGCTCCAATAATATATAGCAAATTTATTGTGAAGTCAGTTAGTAACAAGTATTAACTCTTTTTCAGCAGTTTTTTTTCTCAAGCAAAATTATTTCTCTGTATTTGTAACACAATTTTGAAATAATTGGTTTTAATGTGCTTTCTTGAAGTCTTAATAGAAGCCTGTACTATAACAATAAGTTCTTTATGGTTATAAAGAAAATAAGTTTAAAATTATTAGTTTATTAAGTATATAATACTACTAATAGGCAAATGTTTTAATACAGCAGGTATTCTGTTAGAAACCACCCAATCTGATAGTTTTCAGGGTTTGGGGTTTTTTGTTTGTTTTTGGTTTTTTTTAAAGCAGTTACTTCCCTCTGATTTTGGATTTTGATCCTGACTTGACTTAAGCTTTCATGTCTTACTGATGCTGCCAGTCAGAGAACGTGAGCACTAAATAGTTTACTCAATTATCTGCTATACAACAGCTGCTAATATTAAAATAAATAAATAAATGCCATCTCATCTTTAGGTCTGCTGTGGACAAAAAAGCAAAGGCACATAAGATGACTGTAGCTGCCCTGTCTGCTTGGCACCGTCTTCCTCCTCCTCTGTCTCTCACTTTCAGTTTTCAGTGTAATGAAGAGCAGGAGAACAATATTCTGTAATTAAGGATTCCATTAAGTTGAAGAAAAGAGCAAATGGAGTTGTTTGTTCTCCTAGCTGAAAAAATTTGTCTGGGGCGGGGGTTAGTGGTAGTAGTGTGGAAGGAGAGAGAGGTGGGTGGAGAGACTAAGTCAGGGCTGTTTGTTGAATATACTGTTAAGGACTGTTACCATCCTAATTAATCAAGTTAGAAATTACAGCTGTAGTCGGGTTCCCTCCAATTCTTGTTATCAATTTTCTTCTCTTTTGAGACAAAGCAAATATAAATTTTGTGTTCATTTGTCATTCGTTCTTTGACTTCAGCATCTCTGAAAATAACAATGTAGCACAAAAGACCAGTATTTACCTAGTTGTAATGTGGGTTGCCATGGTGTTTTGCAAATTATTGCAATTATGTTCACCATGCGAGTCGCCCTTGGTAACTGGCGAAAAAACTGATAATCCTGTTTTGAACAAAAGGTCAAATTGCTGAATAGAAAGTCTTGATTAACTAAAAGATGTACAAAGTGGAATTATTTCCTACCATTCAGAAATAGTTCTTGATCGGGTTTGGGGGAGGGGGTGAGTAAGTACATCTGATTACTGAAGTACAAAGCATTGAAAGGATGTTGTCTTGAGCCTTTCATGTAGTCTTAATGGTGGCTTTTTTGTCAAATTTACCCATTTGCAGCATTGAAAGAGGCAGCTGCATTTAAGCTTGAGAGATGGTGCTTTTTCAAGAGTTCAGTGCATGGAAAGTTCTCAGCAGTATCTGCAGTTTACTATTAGACCTTCAGCTATTAAAACTGATGTGCTGCGTTTGAGCCCATAGCTCTTGGTGCTTGTAAAACCCTCTGACTGATGATCTAATAAAGTGCTCTTACCGGACAATCTCTGATCAGATACTTTAGAAAAAAATGAAAGAAAAAAAAAATAACCACAGTTCTGAAAAGGGTGGGCATAGAAACACATGGCTATACTGAAGAGTTTGCTTCTGTAATCTGCAGTGGAAATATTAATAAATATGACTTTGTTTTCAGTTTAAGTACTTCAAATGGCCAACATATTACTCCAGAAATCATTTTTATTTACATTTACAAAAGTAAAAATTAATCTGAAAATATTAAAAGTTCTTTGTAATCACCACTACTCAAAATTACATAAAAATGTATAGAGGGAATGGTCCTCTTCTGTTGTCGTATTCAAAACACCGGGATGGATTTCCTGTACTTTAATGCTTTGAATTTCCTTTGCTCTTTCTTATTTTTTTCCTATGGCGGGGTGCAGGGGATGAGGTGAAGAGGATTAAGGGTTTTTCTTTTTTAATTATTCTACTTTTTGTTTTTAAATAGCTACCTGGAAATTAGTTCTTAAAACTTTGGAGAGCCTGTGTAAGAGCAGCATGAAAGCAAAGTAAACCTGGACAAGTTTGTGGGTTGACATTGTGCATCACCTAGCAACCCCCCAGCTCATCCAGTTCCCTTGTCTGCCCCCAGTCCTGTTGACAGACCATTCAGACTGCTCTTCGAAACCGTGGAAGATATTCAGTTTCATTAGTGCCATTCTCAAGGAGAAAATAATTAAACTTAAATGAACAAACACTGCTTAGTGATGCTTTAAACTTTTCTAGTTTAAGGTGACCAGACTGTTGAGACAGCCGTTACCTTTCACTCCGTTGAGCTCCTCTGAATTTACATATCTATGTATGTATGTACATTATCATTTTTAAAATTTTCAGAACTGTATTAACTCCTTCAGTATTTAGAGATGTTCATAACCATATTGCAAAGATAATTTTTTCACGTAAACAATCTATCTCTACCAGCTTGAAATGTATACTTGAGTTGACAAACCTTACTGTTATTGCCACATACATGAGTAAAATCTCTGCATTCTTTGTTACATCTAATGTCACATTGAACTTCCTGCAAGACAAGTCTGCGAAGGAGGAAGAAATTCAAGGACTGCACAAATGCTTGAGGAGAGAGGGAAGAGGACAGAATTGTGGAAGAAGAGGAGGGAGTAAAATGTTTTTAGCTTTCTGACCAAAGTAGAGGCACAGATTTTAAGAAATCTTGAGTTCTTTCTGTTTGTATGTTGCTAAATTCTTTAACAAGCAACACATGGATGGGCTGTATGAGCAATTTGTGCTTTGCTGACAGTTGACAGACAAAGCAAATTTTTTCTGAAGTGAGTTACTGTACTTAGTTGTGACCTATTATAGCCTAAGAATGTGGCTTGCTTTCCGTTGTGTGAATAGGGCAAAGATATTTTGTGGAATGAACTTGAACATCCTCCCAGAGGTTTTAGCTCTCCATACAGAAATACGTAAGACATCTTTCACTGATCTTTTTCTCAATGTAGTTTTCCATATATAGTCATTTTAAGTACGCCTTCTCCCAGTTGCTTGCTTGAAATCCACTTTAACTGTTTTCAGATTGTCTTAAATAAAATAAAATTGTTGGTAATTGCTGGTTCTCTTTGTGAGCAGTATGTTAGCCTTTGAACACTTGTGCTCTGCTTTTTAATGTCTTGGGGTACGTATTTTGGTGCCTAGAACCTTATTTTGCTGAAGATAAGAAGACGAAGGTATTGGTTTTGATGTGAAGTAAAGCAGAACATACTTGCTAATTTCGTTTATAATGTACAACTGTTAAGGCTGGAATTTGTCCACTTGTGGTGCTATTACATGTGTTTAAATGAGGGCTACTGTTTGCATCAAACCTGTCATAAGGGTTTGGAGTGCTCTATTATCCTTTCAGCAGGCTGATGACAGAGCCTGGGTTTGCACAAATGAGATCAATAAGTTTCAAATAACTTGTATGGAATGACATGTGACTGTACATTTAAAGATGTCTTACTTTTAAAAAAAAATCAATTTTTAATAACATGTAAAACTCTTACATTGACCTACAAGATCTTTTTCACTTCTGTCGTCTTTGATAAGTTTGTTTAAAGCATTTTTTATGTTAGGTTGAGCATTTGGGATCTTTTTTGTGGCAGGGGGAGTAGGGTGCATTTCTTGCTTCTTCCATTTTCTCCTGCTTTGATTCCACCACCACCACCCCCACCCCCGAGACTTCTAATGGTCAAAGTGATATGACACATACTGCTGAGGATAAATTTTCTAGAGATTAATGAAGTTTTCTTTCAGTCTTGGGTGGTTTCTTTCAAATTTCTTTTCAGTTCTGAATTAGAAGACAATTCAAGTTCTGTTATTTCGGAGAATCCAAATCACAAGGTATCATTCTTGAAACTCTACAAACTTTCATATTCAGTAGCCTAGAAATAAGCATATGATATTTTGTGGCTGACTTTGCATCCCAAGAGAGATGCATTACTGACAGGACCTTGACATATGTGAGTACTGAAAGAACTCGTAAAACGTATGCTTATGGGGCAGAATTTTGTTGTAGGCTAAATCCTTTCAAGTTCATGTCCTTTTTCCGTAATATCCAAGGGGAACTAGCTTTGGATCTTTTCTCTGGGTGTTTTTAGATCAGAGCAGTTGGGTGCAAAAGGTGAGCTTCACCTTTTGTAATGGCCACATGGAACCCACATCAGTGCTTCTGTTGTTCTAGTGTCATCAGCTTTTCCAAGGTAGAAGGGCACTTTGTGTTGTTCTGGGAAACTCAGGTAGTATTTATTTCTCTTGTGATTTCTTTAAGGTGGCAGGTTAGTGTAGCTACATTGCTCTCAGTTACAGTTTGTGTAGTTGTTCTGGACCTTCACAATCTGGTCGTTTGGAGGTGTGGTTCTCATTGACTCTAGTTGCCTTTGAGCCAGTTTGGACTGTCAGCCTTTCAGCAGGGAACTGAGACAACAGATACAAGAGTCTCTGAGAACAGGAAGTTTCAGTAGATGTTATTTCGGAGAAGGTATCCTTCTCTCTTACCAGCAGTACTGTCTCATTGGGTGGTAAAGTGATCATTTGCCTTCCATTAGGAAGCTGTTGGCTAAGACATTTCCATTTGATGACATCCTTTAATGTGGTTCCTGTGATAATAATACTGCGTATATAGCCAGCCATCTCCAGGATCTGTACTGCTTTCAAAAGCAATTTGTATCTCCTTGTTACTATTATTTCATTTAAGAGACAGTTTTGTATTTTTCTTAAAAGATTGTGTCTATCCATTAGTCACTCTGGATAACAGTGAATTCAAGAGGAGCTGAATGAACCATCCAGGAAAGGAATTTCCTTTCTTTGTAAGAGGTCTTTTTTATCCACTCCATCTCACAGCTGAATTCAGATCAGTTATATAGTCCAAAAGTCAAGAAGCTCTGAAAACGAGGAAGTGCTTCGAAAAGAAATTGAAATGATATCTTCAACTTCCATTGAAGTGAGGCAGCATGAAATGGGGTGTGAAATGCTGTGGTCCCTGTTTACTTTTTCCCTAAATTGGATGATCAGGTAGCAACAGACTCTAAAAATACTCGTACTGGGAAATGTAACCTATTTTTTTCTGGATGAGGAACTGGCTACAGTATTTATTGTATAGAAAAAGAAAAAAATGAATGTGAAGTCAATGGCAAAGAGTTGATGAAATACTTCCTTATCTTTACTTGTGATCCAAATAGTCATGTACCACTCTGGTTCTGTGCTCACGTCTCTTAATGTACTATAGTTAGCTTTATGTATAAATTTCAGGAAGAAATTTCAGTCATTGTTACTATAATAGTTACTAAAACTATTTGCATTGCTTCTTGGAATTTAAAGCCAAATGTACACAACACCTAACAAAATACCAGAGCACATGGAATAAGCATTCCCTCGTTAAAGGGTTTAAGCTGTACAATAAATTTATAAAGGGATTTATGCAATCCTAAGCTTCTTCACCGTTCTAAGTATATGCTGCAATATTTTTTCCTTTCAGCTGGAACAAGCTTGACAGCATGTTTAGAAAGGTACCTGTCCCACTTAAAATAAAGAGACAAAAGCTCTAGTCAGCCAGCATCAATAATAGACTCTTGACCCAGTTCCTTTTACAGAACAATTTATTTGAAGAGTCTGAAAATATCAAAGGAATTTATTATTGGGAAATGATTAACTATTACAGTTAGGACAGCAGTATAAAGTCTTAAAATACAACATCCTCAAAGATCATCCTTGCTTTATATACTCAAAATTGAGTATAAATATGTTAGATAACTTAGTTTTAAGAGATTTTTGGCTTAAAAGTTTTAGTTATGCCTGGCAGTTCAAGAGAACTTACACTCTTCATTTTGGAAATCTTTTTAATTTTGAAATTCTGGGATGAAATTTAGACATATCTTTTCCCTAGTTAAGAGATCTCTTGAACTTAATATTAGGCCTTCTGATTTAGTACAATATGGTCTCTTTGTAGTAATGTATTAAAGAAGTAGATAGAGCTTTTCCAGTAATTTCTTGTTAAAGTTTGACAAAATGGAAAAGGAGGTTGAAATGACTAATCGATAACATTGTCTATCCATATACTACTTGAGATCTCAATGTCTGAACCTACTTATTGAAGAGGCTTTGCAGGTCCCCGAGATTTCCCTCAAAGATAAAATGAGATATTTCTCATAGTCTCACTGGTTTGTTTTGTTTTGTTTTTCTTTCTCCTCAGTGCTTGGTATCTGGTTTGCTTGTGGAATATCAAGTTTTGCAGGATCCTGAAAAAGTTGCTGACCCTGAATTCTGCATCACTGATTGCTTTTAACTCCGTTACTCTGGTGTTTAGGGTTGGTTTGCATGTCAACAGAGTGTCTGCTCTTTCCTTGTCAAGGAGATCATAATTGATAGGAAAAATGTCAAAATAGCTAAAGATGCTCCACCTGTGAAGCTGCAGGCCCACCTTCTATATCCAGAGATAACTTCTGGTGTTTCTGATTATACCAATCCTAGCCTCATCAAGTCTTCCATCTTGAGAAAGCCTTTCAAAAATTGAATGAATCTATGCCTTTCTGGTGTCTAGCAGCAGCAGAATTGGTTTCTTTGTAAGAGAGATCTGAGTTTTTTACCAGGTGCATTTCCCCATGAAAAACTGGCAGGTTGCCTGAGGAACCAGAGTTATGCTGGACTGCACATCGCTAAGTGGGTGAAGTTTCCCTTCTGAAATCTTATATTTCACTATTTCTGATAACATCGCTGACCTGAGGGGATTTCTTCTTGGGATTGTAGCAGTGACAGGTAGATGTCACTCAAGTCTGTGTTACCTACCGAAATTCTGGAGCATGACACTAGTTCTCACTGTCATTCAGGTTTTCATTGCTGCTGAGATCTCACCAGGATGGTGCAAGTGCATTGGATTAAGTCACTGTTATTACAAGATTATTTCTTTGTTCTGAACAGGAAAAAAAGCAGATTAGAAGTTGAAATTATGTAAAAGTAACTTTGTTTCTGGTACACAGCAGAAAAGCTTTCCTGACTTTACAGCAATAGCTCATCTTTAAGTTGATGTTGACACGACATTTGGTGTTTCAATTTTAAAATTGTGGTATAATTCTCAAAATATGTAGCTATTACTAATAGTCAAAACACTTGCCAAAGAATGTGCAAACAGAGGTTTTGGCTCGAGTTCTAATTCCTGAAACGCCGTATCCCACTAAGGAACATTTGTCTATCTGCTTCCCTAAACATTCAACTATTTACAGAAGACACAGACAGGTGGAACAGGGAGAACACTCTTGTGATGTAGAACAAGTTATTGCAAGTCAAACTGATAACTTTCAGGTCACTGAGTCAAGTCCACTGTTGCCATGAGAAACTTCATCTAAAACATTTCACAAAAGATCTATCTTTTAACATTGCACGGGGGTATCAGTAGATTTGATAGTTTACCCTGTAATGCAATATTGGTGGAACCTCATCCTTCCAGGGGATTTAAAGCCACTTTGACCGTATTTGTCCTGTTAGGCAATGCTATTCATAGTAATGGGCATTGGCAGGAATATGAGGTCTGAAGCTTCTAGCCTTGGAATTAGTGGAAATAATATGCCTTTGTTTGAGTAGCCTGAAAGGAGAGGTCAGTTTGGAGTTAGGGTGGCTTGGTTAGTAACTTACAGCAACGCCTGAATCAGAAGATGTTCATCGTGTTGTCTCTCATGTTCAGCCTTCCTAAAGCTGGTTTGCTGATCAGTGACATGAACAGCAAGCTTATGCTGGTTGACTAGGAAAGCATGTCCAGGTTATGATCCTGCACTTCTCTTCTGGTGGGTTTGGTGATTTAAGAGGATAAATCAAGCTCTGCAGTGAGGAAGCCATGGATTTTCAAACCAGCGTGCTTGAGGTGAGGTATCCCAGCCATCTGGAGATTGGACGTCATCCACCAAAATTCCATTTTCAAAAGTCAACACTAAGATTGTCTTCAGTGGAGAGTAAGATTGTAGAGAATCAAGCACCAATTACATTTTAAATTCAGCTCCAAAGTGATGGATAGTGACCTCTGAATAATTTTCAGTTCTTGCAGCTTTCTTCTTTTTACTACCACATTTTTTCATTCCACTTGAACTTCTAAAGCATTGTAGTCCCCCAGCATCCAGACTGTCTGAAAGCAGGAACAGACACAGAACTGAAGTGTCCTAAAGAATCACATTGAGTCCTCTGTTGTAGCAGGCAACCAAGCTACATTGTGAAATGGAATTTGTAAAAACTATTAAGATAAAGCTCAGTAAATGTATGTTGTTGACTTCTGCAACTTCTGTTTGAAAGGCTGTTCTAAAAGCACTTGCTTCTGTATTTTGGGGTAGTATTTATAATGCTTGTTGATCACTAGAATGAGAGAGGCTAATTCTCAAGAACAGACTTACAAAGAAAGAAAATTACTTTTGACTTGCAAATTTCTCCCCATTAGCTACAGTTTGTGGACATAGTACTCTTCGGGGATTTTCTTTTATATTGTGCATTTACTTCAGGATGGGTTTTTTGCATACATTTTTTATATTTTAAAATGAACTAAGCATTTGTAGACAGAACGTTGGAAATGCTATTTACTTTTTTTTTCCCCTGATCAACTTGGATTTCATTTCCCACAGTGTTGCAGATACCAAGTAGAACAAAACTGAAGGTTTCCTATTATGAGTTTGTTTGATCTATTGCAAATTAATTTACAGACTCAGCGATAGCTGCTGGGAAATGAAGGATTGGTTTTGTTTGGTCAGTGAAGATGACAGGCATGGATCAAATAAGGGTTAACAATAATGCACTTGAACAAATTGAATCAGAACATAATGCATGTATTGAATTTGATTGCAACATGCATGTCCATGGAAAAGTTTTTTATTTAAAACAAATCAAGGCTTATAGCTTAATTATCAAAGCAAAACAAGAGACATAAAGAGCTACATGTTTCTGATACTGCTTTTTTCAAAAATAGCTCCCTTCACACAGTTATCTACATGTTTAATTTCCATGCATAATAGCAACAGTTATTGTTGTCATTTGTTAAGAGAGATTAACAGATAGTAAGTACAAACAAACGCAAATAAGGCCTGAATAGAGAGATGACAAAGAAGAAGAAACCTCTTTAATGTTAATTATAACTAGTAGGAAGTCTATACAAATTACATTAACTGTTTTCTGTATGAGTTGAAGGGACATTTGGTTAGTTAGTATCTATGTTATGTTTGGGGTTTTTATTGTAGGCAACAACTTAGATCTGTGCTTTTAAAATCTAGTTTATTGAGAAATGTACTTTTCAGTGAAAGTTACTTGTTTTGATCATTTCTTGGTAGTTGAAAACAAGTATAAAAGCTGTTGAATATGAATGTTTATTTTTATCCTAAGCTATTGTTTTTAATTTAAACAGGGGGTTTCAGTCTTTTTCACCTGTATTTTGTCACCAGCAAGGTTTCCAGCGCTTTCTTCAAAAGTGACTGCGCTAGACTGAAACAATTGCATAAAGAAACTTGCTTCAAATGCCATTATTCAAGGGCAGTTTGGGTGGACCATCTATGTATTTATTCCCTTATAAGACAATAGAAGTGGTACCTTGCAAGTGGTGTAGTCCTTTGTCCCTTAATTGTTAGCTAAAAATGCCAATAGGTGGCAGAAAACACACTGTTACTTTTGTCATGCGTTATTTTCATGGTTGTCTATTTGTGAGTATTCTGCTCAGCTGAAGCTGGGATGCTACTCCTGTTCCAGGCTTTGTTTTTTCAGTTGCACTTGCATTCCCGAGCTAAATACCTTGCTATCTGGTAGTTTTCATGCTTTGTTTTTCTAGTATAATAAATTGTCTGAAAGTTAAAATGTAGTCATTTAATATGTTTTGAGTCATGAGTGTTCTCTTTGTGCACACAGGATCTTTTCATAGTTACAGCTGAAATAATTATGCTCTTAAACAGGGGGGTTTAGGAATGGGCGAGGACGCCCTCTGCACCTCCCCCTGCCTGGCTGTGTGTTTTAAGGCCCTGTTTGTGCCACACAGCTACCAGATGTTTCATGGGAAGAGATGCCACATAATAAGCAAATATGGCATAAACAGCATTCCACACAGAGCATATGTTTTGTCTCTAAGAATAAACTTCATGGAAGATCTGTGACAATTTACTATCCTTTCCAGAAATGTTTTTGTGTTCTCCTTCACAGTGGCTCTAAGGGTATTTTCAATACTCACATAAGTGAGTGCCTGAAGATCTCGGTGCTATCCTTGAGTAGCTTTATTTGGTAGAAAGGTATTCCATGTCTATTAAAGTTTAGTTATTTTAAAAATGTGAGGCAACACATTAACACCTTCCTCTTTCCTAGAAATAGATCTTCGGTTCATTTCCAAAACCAAAGGACCAGCTTTTTGACTTGAGACTCATTTGTGTCTGCTGAATCCAGAAGACACAGGTCAGGTGTCTCTGTTAGTTCAGGTCCAAAATCAGGACTTTTCATGGTGAAGCATCTGCTGATAAGTAGCTCAGTCTTGTTGAGCAGCATCTATCTTTCTAATGTCACTTGCGAAATAGTTGTCATAAATAATTTGTATGTGACAAGGAGAGTGTTAGTAGGAATGGTAGGGCAATAGAGACCAAAATTATGTCTACAGAAGGTTTCTGAATTCTTGGAATTTTCTCACCTTGCAGTATTAATTATATAATGATTTCCATTGTTAATCTGCATAACAAAAAAAATCAAACATAGCGATCAAGATACACTGATCATACTGTTTCAAAAAGCATGCTCTGACATTAGATGTACACTTATTAAGAGAGCCTAGAGCAGGGTTTGCCTCATCCCTAAGAATCTGCTTTTTGGAGATGCTTCTTTCTTTCCATTTAGTATAAACAGATCATAGGGTGACTAGCTTAGGCTGGGTGTCAGGCTTTTAGATATCCAAAGCTGAGTGAAATGAACCCTAACTGCATATCTTAATGGACTCTTTCCATTTCTGCATTGTAGACTTGAGCACACATCTTGGGTAGTTCTATATACCTTGTTGTTGGCATCAAGTTCCCCACAAAGTTTTCCTGGTCTGCCCACATGGGCATAAAAGCTTCTCTCTGCAAGAGTAACTTGAGTGTTTTAATGGGCTTGGCACTGAGTGTGATAATATTGAGGATAATATATGGCTGTAGACATCGTGAAAGAGAGGCCTCTGAAATAAGTTATTTGGAAAGGATTTGAGGCTTCACCAAAAAAAACACAAAACAAAAACAAAACAAAAAAACCCAAACCTGAATCAAACTTCTAGCACTTTTGAAAAGATTACAGAAGAATGTATTTTTAAGTTGAAGAAAGGGTTTAAAGCTAACAAACATGAAAGAACACAATGTTCATGTTATCTGATCCTTTAGACAACAAGCTGCAAAAACAAAAAATCTTGGCATATTTCAGTAAATTATAGGAAAGACATTGACAAAAAGTAATAAAATAAAATTTTAAGAAAAAAAACCAACCACATCTTTTAAGAGTAGACATAGTCAAACCTCATTTTAACAAGGTTTCGGAAAGTGAAAAACTAAAGTTTATGTATTCAGTCAGCACTGGTGAGGCTGCACCTCGAATCCTGTGTTCAGTTTTGGGCCCCTCACTACAGGAAGGACATTGAGGTGCTGGAGAGAGTTCAGAGAAGGGCAACGAAGCTGGTGAGGGGCCTGGAGCACAAGTCTGATGAGGAGCGGCTGAGGGAACTGGGGCTGTTCAGCCCAGAGAAAAGGAGGCTGAGGGGAGACCTGATCGCTCTCTACAGCTACCTGAAAGGAGATTGTAGCATGGAGGGCGTTGGTCTCTTCTCCCACATAACAAGTGATAGGACAAGAGGAAATGGCCTCAAGTCATGCCAGGGGAGGTTTAGATAGGATATGAGGAGAAATGTCTTCCTGGAAAGGGCTGTCAGGCACTGGAACAGGCTGCCCAGGGAAGTGGTGGAGTCACTATCCCTGGAGGGGTTTAAAAGATGTGTAGATGAGGTTCTTAGGGACATGGTTTAGTGCCAGAGTTAGGTTAATTGTTGGACTTGATGATCCTGAGGGTCTCTTCCAACCAAAATGATTCTATTCCTCCATACAAGTTCCAAAGCATTTGAAATAAAGTAACTCAAATATCTAATTTTAAACTAAGAAAGTGACATAGTGTTATTGAGTCAGGATGCTATATTACTGAGATACAAAATACAGATTCAGTTTTGGCCATACCAGTGAGGAAAGAAAATGTAAGTCACATCTTGTTAACAAATTTGTTTTGCCAGCAAACCAGAATCTCCAGGAGATGAAAGCCAAAAGCAGTATATAGCTGCAGGGTTTCATAGTTGAGTTATAACCAAGGTGGTGATAGTGGCAATACTGCTCTGAGTGGGGCTGTGGAAACTGGAAGGGTAGGAAACGTAATAATAATTAGAAACGTGAGTTATCACCCTGGAAATCAGGTATCAGTCATTGCCAGGGCATCATGTTGGAACAGCTTGTTAAAAAGCCAGTGAGAAGGGAAGCAAGAAACATTTTGGGTTGCCTTCTGATTTGTAAAATTTCTGTCAAAGTACCAGGAATCCTGGTATGGTTAGATTAAACTTCTTTGCAGGAGCAACAAAAACAAATTTTGGAAACTGATACAAAATTAAACTCTATTCCCAGCAGAGTCATCAAGAGCTGATAATCTGAAATGCAGAATTTGAGAGTGCTGAGCTGCTCGGGGGTGGTGAAAGCAGGGGCTGTTTGAGAAGAGTTATAGAAAGACCTTGTGATACCAAGTTGACTTATGAGTTAATGATGGAAGATTAAATCCTCTCCCAAGTAATGTTAAGTGGTGCAAATGCTAAAAACCCAATCTTAATTTTTCATACAGTGTGTGTATTGACTTACTACTGAAGAATAAAATTATAATTCTTGGATAATAATAAATATCTTTCTGGAAATGACTGCTCAGTGCTCCAATGCTCAGTAGTGCTCCAGGCAAACAAAACTTGAGGGAAAAAAAGGAGCAGAGAACAAGATGGTTAATACCATCTTGTTTCTGTATAAATTCATGTTCATCCAGCATCCTGAATATCGTGTGCAATGCTGGTTTCATCTCCCTCCTCATTTGTCCCATTTTCCCCCACCCCCTGATTTTAAAAATGACCTGGATGAGATTCAGAGAAGGGCAACAAAGATGTGGAGTGGTTTCCATGCAAGGAGCAACTAAGTAAATTAGGACTGTGGTTTGGAAAAGAGTTTGATTGCAGATGATGTGATGGAAGTCTATAAAATCACGAGTGGCATCGAAAAGGTGAATGCAGAATGATTATTCCTAGTCTCCCCTCATACAAGAACTAGAAGGCATTTAAAAAGAAAATTTTTTTTTTTTGGTGGATTCAGGAAAAATAAGGTACTTTTTCATATAGCGCGTAGTTGTCATGCAGGATGGTGTAGGAGCTTAAAATTTACATTGGTTCGGAAAGCACTTTAAGTTGGTTGGGATGGAGCTAGTAATGCGTCACCACTGAGTATAGAGAGTGATTCAGGAGGTCCTTGAGCTGTTTCCAAAAGCTGGGAAAATCTTCTTGAAAACTTTTACTGTCTGCTTTTTCTTATGCTGGCTATTTTTTAGGTATCTGCTATTGGTGGTTTTTAGAGATGAGGTGTGGGATTGGTTTAACCTGTGGTTGAACCTGGTACAGAAGGTACATCCTTTACTAATCCCAGAAGCACTGTTTAGTATTCCTAAGAGAAGCCTTTTGCATTGTCTCCCTGAACTGACAGAGAGGAAGCTGGCTCAGATTTTATTTCATTTTAACTCAGCAAAATGTTAGTTTTTCCTAAATAAGTCAGTTTATGTTGAAGTCTCTGTAAAAAAATTGTTTTTTAAAAAAAAAAAAAGAAAGCTACTGGCTGTCACTAGAAAACCTAAAAGTTAAAAATGTTTTTCCCCTCTAAAGCTCAAGCAGGGAAATGGCACTTTATTTTAAAATTTAATTTGTTACGGGTCTCTGGGCTGTCTTGCTGTCTGGTCTACATAGTTTTATAAAATAATTCTGTTATATGTTAACATCTCAATTGGAGAAGAGCAGAGATTTCAGTGTATTTTAAGGAAGGTGTGACTACAATGTGCAGAATGTGGGATTTTGAAGCAAGAAGACTTCAGCTTTGTTCTCCACCATTGATTGTATTACCTTAAACAAGGA